>NC_041347.1:31802713-31805213 GCF_004354835.1 Perca flavescens
GCATTACCTGTAGGTCTAGGTAACATGTATTACCTGTAGGTCTAGGTAACATGTATTACCTGTAGGTCTAGGTAACATGTATTACCTGTAGGTCTAGGTAACATGTATTACCTGCAGGTCTAGGTAACATGTATTACCTGTAGGTCTAGGTAACATGTATTACCTGTAGGTCTAGGTAACATGTATTACCTGTAGGTCTAGGTAACATGTATTACCTGTAGGTCTAGGTAACATGTATTACCTGTAGGTCTAGGTAACATGTATTACCTACAGGTCTAGGTAACATGTATTACCTGCAGGTCTAGGTAACATGTATTACCTGTAGGTCTAGGTAACATGTATTACCTGCAGGTCTAGGTAACATGTATTACCTGTAGGTCTAGGTAACATGTATTACCTGTAGGTCTAGGTAACATGTATTACTTGCAGGTCTAGGTAACATGTATTACCTGCAGGTCTAGGTAACATGTATTACCTACAGGTCTAGGTAACATACATTACCTGCAGGTCTAGGTAACATGTATTACCTGTAGGTTTAGGTAACATGTATTACCTGTAGGTCTAGGTAACATGTATTACCTGTAGGTCTAGGTAACATGTATTACCTGCAGGTCTAGGTAACATGTATTACCTGTAGGTCTAGGTAACATGCATTACCTGTAGGTCTAGGTAACATGTATTACCTGTAGGTCTAGGTAACATGCATTACCTGTAGGTCTAGGTAACATGTATTACCTGTAGGTCTAGGTAACATGTATTACCTACAGGTCTAGGTAACATGTATTACCTGTAGGTCTAGGTAACATGTATTACCTACAGGTCTAGGTAACATGTATTACCTGTAGGTCTAGGTAACATGCATTACCTGTAGGTCTAGGTAACATGTATTACCTGTAGGTCTAGGTAACATGCATTACCTGTAGGTCTAAGGTAACATGTATTACCTGTAGGTCTAGGTAACATGTATTACCTACAGGTCTAGGTAACATGCATTACCTGTAGGTCTAGGTAACATGTATTACCTGTAGGTCTAGGTAACATGCATTACCTGTAGGTCTAAGGTAACATGTATTACCTGTAGGTCTAGGTAACATGTATTACCTACAGGTCTAGGTAACATGTATTACCTACAGGTCTAGGTAACATGTATTACCTGTAGGTCTAGGTAACATGCATTACCTGTAGGTCTAGGTAACATGTATTACTGAGTCTAGGTCTAGGTAACATGTATTACCTGTAGGTCTAGGTAACATGTATTACCTGTAGGTCTAGGTAACATGTATTACCTACAGGTCTAGGTAACATGTATTACCTACAGGTCTAGGTAACATGTATTACCTACAGGTCTGGGTAACATGTATTACCTACAGGTCTAGGTAACATGTATTACCTGTAGGTCTAGGTAACATGCATTACCTGTAGGTCTAGGTAACATGTATTACCTGTAGGTCTAGATAACATGTATTACCTGTAGGTCTAGGTAACATGTATTACCTGTAGGTCTAGGTAACATGTATTACCTACAGGTCTAGGTAACATGTATTACCTACAGGTCTAGGTAACATGTATTACCTACAGGTCTGGGTAACATGTATTACCTGTAGGTCTAGGTAACATGTATTACCTGTAGGTCTAGATAACATGTATTACCTGTAGGTCTAGGTAACATGTATTACCTACAGGTCTAGGTAACATGTATTACCTGTAGGTCTAGGTAACATGTATTACCTGTAGGTCTAGGTAACATGTATTACCTGTAGGTCTAGATAACATGTATTACCTGTAGGTCTAGGTAACATGTATTACCTACAGGTCTAGGTAACATGAGATCTTCTCATAGCTCCTGAAAATGGATTGAGGGGTCCTTCGATGACACTTTCAATTGCAAGGTCTTCCTTCCAGAATCCATTTTGCCGACTCTCGGTGTAGTCGCTGACGCTGATTGATTGGCTTGTGAACAGGGCAGCTGCTTTGTCTCACTCTGATAGGCTACTCTGCAGCTAGCAGTAGCCAGTCAACAAATGTATTGTGAGTTGTGAGTGGTTCTCTTTTCTAAAAACGAAATGCCTCGCAATCTTTGGGCGCACTCACCGCATTGCAGCATCATTCTTTAATTTAATCTCCGGCTCTGTGCCGCTCCGATTGATTTCTACGCTCTATTCCGTCCCTATCACGTTACCAACAGTGAAATTGATTCCCGTGCCTTCTAATTTGAATGCAGGACTTTATTTCGTACTGCAGTTTTGTTTCATCTTTACTCACCGGGTGTGTTTGTGTTCCTGCGTCCAGGGTCAGTACGCTCGTTTTAAGCGCTACGTGGGCCACAGCTCCCAGGTAACCAACGTCCGCTGGGCGCAGGACGACTCCACCCTGCTGACGGTGGGGGGGGCCGACACCGCCCTGATGATCTGGGCGAGGGAGCGAGGAGGAGTGGTCGGCGGAGACGGGGAGGCGCCTTTGTGTCGTGACAACCGGCCGACCGTGGACAGCGAGGAGTCGG
>NC_041347.1:31810213-31825213 GCF_004354835.1 Perca flavescens
AATTGTCACACACCCTTGATTTGAGCATGACGTCCAGCAATCTGTCGTTATCGCTACTCGTTCAGCTTGAGAAAGCGACAGCTTCACATCATTCTTAGTACTTTCGTACAATGCAGGAATAACCTTTTCTGAGAAGTGTGGTCGGCTTGGTATTGTGTACCTTGGCTCCAATGTTTGAATCATTTCACGGAATCCCGGATTTTCAATCACACTGTAGGGTCGCATGTCTTTGCAGATAAACTTGGCAATTGTTGCCGTGATGTTTTTCGCCCGAGATGAGTTTTGGCCTAGTCTCTGGCTAAACATGCAGGCGAGACCTGAGGCTTCTGCAGAGTTGACTTTACCTTTTGCTGCTGTAGCAGCGGGAACGCTGCAAGAGGTGCCTGGACGGTCGGTGTTGTGTGAAATCCCATGGCGCCTTAGTATGTGGTTGGAGAGATTTGTCGTGTTGCCGTTGTACTTTACTTGACCTTTACATATCCTACAAACAGCGAGCGACTTATTTAGAACATCTCCGTCTTTGCAAAAGCCAAAGTGTTTCCACACACTGGACCACAATGGTGGCTTGATAATTTCTCGCTCGTCGGCTTCTCCTCTGCCATCCGCCATGCTATGTTTTTTTGTCTTTGCGCCTTTGCGCTGCTGCTGGCGCGGGGCGATGACGTCACGGATAGGCAGACTGAATCGAGTAATGTTTAAAGCCTTTATCATTAAAAGTGCTAAGAAAAAACATCCATAGTCTGACGTGCTTAAATCCAATGGGTTATTTCCTAGTATCAATACAATTGATTTATTACATTTTAAAACGATGTTAGATTGATGTATGTCGTCCAAAAGGCCAACTCGCCGAGCACAGATCGATGTAGTTGGATCACAGGAATATAAATCGATACATCGATGTAGTAGATGGATCGTTACACCCCTACTAAACATGCATTACCTGCAGGCCGAGGCCATTTCATTACGTATTTTCCTAACGGAGATCTTCTCACACTCAGAACACACATTTCTCCGTGCCGCTCACGCCTGCTCCCGTTGATTTCTACACTCTATTCCGTCCCTATCACGTTACCAACCGTGAAATTGACTCCCGTACCGTGGGACTCCCGCGGGACTCCTGCGGGAATTCTGGAGTTCCGAAAAATTGTCACTCTTTAATGTAGTGTGAGAGAACTTGGGGAGGTTGAAGACAAGTCGAGCTGCTGCGTTCTGAACGAGCTTCAGGGGCCAGATGGCACATGCAGACAGGTCAGCCAGGAGGGAGTTGCAGTAGTCTAGACACGAGATGACTAGAGCCTGAACCAGAACCTGAGCTGCCTTCTGCGTTAGAAGGGGACGTATCCTTCTGATGTTATGCAGCATGTATCTACACGATCGGGTAGTTGCAGCAATCTTAGCAGTGAAGGTTAGTTGGTTGTCAAGTGTCACACCCAGGTTTCTAGCAGTCTGGTGGGGGCTTCCACAGAGTTGTCAATTGTTATAGTCAGGTCTTGGGTAGGAGAGCCCTTCCCTGGAAGGAAAAGGAGCTCAGTCTTGTCAAGGTTAAGTTTCAGATGGTGTGTGGACATCGAAGAAGAAATGTCAGTCAGACAGGCTGAGATACGTGCTGCTACTTGAGTTTCAGACTCAGGAAAGGAGAGAGTTGGGTGTCATCTGCGTAGATGTGATAAGAAAAGCCCTGCTAGTGAATGACACACCCGAGAGAGTTGGTGTGCAGAGAAAAGAGCAGGGGACCCAGGACTGATCCCTGAGGAACCCCAGTTTTGAGTAGGCAAGATTCTTTGATAGATCCTCTCCAAGTTATCCGGTAGGTTCGGTCTGGCAGGTGAGCAAAGAGAGCCCAGAGCCTGAAACACCCAGATCCTGGAGTGTTGAAATGAGGATCTGGTGGTTCACTGTGTCAAAGGCAAGGTAATAGAGGTCGGGTTGCGGAAATGTTGCAAACTTATGCAAGGTTTGTAGTATCTCCGATAGGATACACAGACAGGAATGGAGAAGCAGCACATTTCCAGATAAAGACAAAGAGCAGTGCAAGTAAGATATCAGATATCAAGAAGATATCAAGTCCACTTAACTTCCCACTTACCCTCCCATGAATACTCCTGCATAGACTAATTTGTCGTTGTCCTCTGATGAGACTGTCGCTGAAGCTGCCTCTTCACACAAATGCCAATATTAAATATAAGGAGGTGATTGGTGTTGGCTACAGGTGAGGAGGCCCCACTCTAGCTAATCCCTCAACAAAGCACCTGGACAGTTTTTAAGCACCACTCCCCAACTCCACACTCCACACTAAGCTAGTCTGATTACCCTAAACCGTTTCAGTCACCTTTAGTAAGACCACAAAAACCTGACCAAAAAAACATATTTTACGATGCTAAAATTACTGTTTATTTACATAGAGTCTGGAGGGTCTAGCTAACACAATTTTGCGGACTTGTTATGTTTAAAAGAAGGATCTTACTCTTACAGAAAAGTTGACCTCCTTAAAAATCCTTTCAATAATGTTGTCAGACACTTAGAATATTAATCTGAGCCTGTCAGTGGCAAAAAAAGCACTTTTATGAACATAAATATCCAGCAAAAACACACAGCAGAAGTACGCTAGAAGAAGCAGCAGAACCCACAGTCAAAGCAGCAAAGACATAAGGCAAGCAACAAAAGCAGCAAAACCAAGTAGCAAACAGCAAAAGACAGCCGAATGAGCAAAAACAACAGAACAAACGCAGTCAACTTAACCTTAAGACAGCAGATCCAGTGACAGTGGGCAGAGTAGCCTAATAAAGTAAGTACTTATCTTAATATCTAGCTTTCTAGCAGTAAGTCTCCTCAGAAGTGCACTCTAAGTCTGGTCTGATTTGAGCTAGCTTATATAACTGTCTACAGGTGAGGAGGCCCCACCCTAAAAACTGCATGTTGGCCTGTTAACACAATTTGCAACGCTAGCATGTTAGCTCGACAGCCCAAAAACAAAACCAAGCACCTTTAGCATGGTAGCATTTTGTTAGCATGTAGTTAAAGCACACAGATGATCACATTATAGTTTCTCTGAGGCGTGAGGTGTGTGTGTGTGTGTGTGTGTGTGTGTGTGTGTGTTTGTGTCACATTCTGTTTCTATTACCTCACACTCTTAACACACGTCTTTCGCTTACTTTCTGGATTAATAATCTTAGAATCTCACATCTAAAGGGAATTCATCTGGATTATATTTAGAAATTACATATGTAACGTTTATAAATTAAAATGCCAACTCCTCGAGTTGTTGAGTTGTGTACTCACATTATCATAAATGTTTCCAACAATGTCCAAACCCAGAAAAATCTATAATTTTATTCATTTGGTCGCCTGTCGATGGCATCATATCCCTTTTGTGCATGTGTCAGCCTAAATAATCTCAGTTTGAAGCCACATTTTTATGGTTTTACCTCCTGTATTTTGAACTGGATATGGATTCTAGTCGCCTTTAGTTGTCATCTGGCTTCTGGATTTCAAACCAGCTCTGTGTCATCTTTGTGTGGGCGGCATGTTTATATGAACGGTGTCTGGCGAGTTCCGAGCAGCAGAGGTCTGTTGAGATCCACAGTTTTTCATTGGTCAAGTTTTATTCCATGAAGTATAAGAAAGCATCTGTCTGTCTGTCTGTGTGTCTGTCTGTCTGTCTGTCTGTCTGTGTGTGTGTGTGTGTGTGTGTGTGTGTGTGTGTGTGTGTGTGTGTGTGTGTGTGTGTGTGTGTGTGTGTGTGTGTGTACAGAGTGACCATGCTGTCTCGCTGACTGTTGCTCCACCTGTCTTTCAGTCGGGTTGATTGATTGTTTGATTGACAGCCTGATTGTTCCTCCAGGCCTCCTGTGAGTCGAGCGGCGCCGCAGCCAGAGAAACTCCAGAAGAACAACGTCTCCAAGAAGAAGAGACTGGTGGAGGTATGGCCGTCTCTTTATTCTTAGCAACAAAATGGCGCCACACGAGGTACGCGTTCCGAGGAGAAGCTTACCCCCTTGGTCTGTCCCAAGGGGGTAAGCTTCGCTTCAAAACTCGAACCTCCTATGGTGCCATTTTGATGCTACAAACCGATCACCTCCCGTTAGCATTCCATTGACACCCATTCAATTTGACGTCACTTTGACAGCGAATAACTTTTCCTCTGAAGCGTTTAAAGACTCTATTTGTCCATTGTTTATTTCTGAAGGAACACGATAATGTATAAAAGGCTCCATTACCTTGTAGCTCACGTTATGGCTCCGTAGCAGACGTTTTTGTAAAAGTAGTCTAACGATTGGGTCATAACCACGAGACTTACTGTCACACAGTAGAGGAATTACCGTATAGTACAGGAGAAGCTCACAGGCAGTTTGGACTTCCATTAGCTGTTTAGGTTTGATTACTAATGTTAACTAGCATGTTAGTGATCAGTAATTAGCCTGTGTCTATGTTATCTCCTTACATATACCTACACTCTCTGTCTCTGTAAGATTGGGAATGATTGAGATTTCTCTCGGCACAGCTACCAGAAGACTTCACACTTTCAGACACGTTGCTCACGTCACATCTACGTTGTCTCTCTCAGTTGGAGGCTGCTAAGTAATGCTAGCCAGCACCGGAAAAGTGACTTCTGATATCCTTGTAATATCTGTTGGTCCAGTTTATATATGTCAATGGTCTGTCCCCCCCCTATTTACGCATCTCCCCCTCTCTTGTAGGACCTGGTTTTGGATCATGTCTTTGGTTTTCGGGGCTTTGATTGTCGCAACAACCTGCACTACCTCAACGACGGCACCGACATTGTCTACCACACTGCCGCCACCGCCATCGTCCACAGTCTCAGCAATGGTAATCATGGCAACGCACACAGTCCTAACACACACTGAGCTCTTTAAAACCAAACCAGAGAATTTCTTAAAAAAAAATCAACCATTGCATGAAAGCAATGTTTCTGCCTAAAGTTGTCCAGGAGTTGCAGTAGTTGACGGACTCGCCTGTTTCTGCAGTTGGGAATTGAACCTGCGACCTTTCAGATCAAAGTAATGTGTTCATGTGTCTTCTTGTGCTGCAGGAACTCAGAGTTTCTACCTGGAGCACACTGACGACATCCTCTCTCTGACTGCCAACCAGCACCCGAAATACAAGAATACCATCGCCACCGGACAGATCGGTACACTGAGAGAGAGAGAGAGAGAGAGAGTGTGTGTGTGTGTGTGTGTGTGTGTGTGTGCATGTGTGTGCGCGTGCATGTATGTGTGTGTGTGTGTGTGTGTGTGTGCGCAGCATACGTGTGTATGTCTATCTGTATGTATATATGTGTGTGTGTGTGTGTGTGTGTGTGTGTGTGCTTCTGCGTGTTTGTGTGTTTCTCGACTAAGTCTTCTGAAATAAGTGAGTCCTGCTTGTCTCTCCTCTGCTTCATGTTTCTTGCTTTTCTTTTGTCCGACTGAGAGAACAGAAACAGACACTTTGCTTCATTCAGGAAGCAGCAGCAGCAAAATGATTAGTTGAGAGGAACGTGATGTAATTTTTCCTGAAGGGATGGTAGAGAGGGGGATTTAGTTTCTCTTCATCTTGGATTTATATTTAATTTTAGCCTTCCCCTTGTAAGGTTTATTGTATAAAAAAAATCAGTAATAATAAAATAAGAAATAAAGTACTAATACAGACACACACGCACACACACGCACACACACACACACACACACAGACACACACACACACACAAACACACAACTACAATTGTGGCCAGATATGGAAAGTAACAAATTACAGTTACTCACGTTACTGTAAGTGTTTGTAGTTTTTAAAATCTGTACTTTTACTGAAGCATGTTTTGTTTGTAAGTATTGTACTTTTTAATCCATGTCCGGTACTGAGTATAAAAAAAAAAGGTCTCTAACGTTAAGTATTAAAGTAAAATGGACAGTGATATTGCTTTGTGACCTTATCAAATCACAAAAGACTGCAATTTAATTAAATAAGTATAATATAAATACGTATATCTCCCCCCGCTATTAAAAAGCAACTAAGTAATTTTACTCAGAGTACATTTTAAAAGCTTCTTTTTACTTGAGTATATCTTTATACGAGTAATAGTACTTGTACTATCTAACCCCCATCACCTACATCCGCCTGATTTAAGCCCCTAAATATCTCTCTTTACTGTCATGGCTGACGCTGGCCTGCTTTTTAACAACTCACTCCAGGTTTTTGTTTTGCTTTGCTTTGTTTTTGTGCGTCTGTGTTGTGGCCGGCCATCATTTCTCACCACCACTCGCACAACACCTCAGGTGACGCCGGTGAACTTCCAGGTAAAAAGCAAACCGCTGCACTTGCCGCGCCCCGCACACACCCTGAGACCCAGACACCGGCGGCACAATTAGTCCATCAGGACTTTGAGTAGTAAACTCAGGATTCCCTTCATTCAGGCGGCTGTTGGTTTCAGTTCAGCTCGATGAAAGTCAACCAGCACTGACCTGAAACATTTATTTATGTCTGTTCTATTATATTCTGTCTGTCTGTCTATCAGATGATGTTAGGAGGGCCAGCATTTGAATGTGCCGGCCGGCCAGTAGTTATCTGTCCCAGAATCTGTCAGTTGAGTTCAAATATCAACAATCTTTGCGCAGCGCTGCGTTCTACACCTTTGATTTTCATCAATGCAAGAAGCCAAATCTAACTGGAGCGCTGACGTTGGTCTGGTTCTCGGGGTGTTTGCGGCGCTGCATTGATCCCTCTCACTGCTCTGTTTCTGTTTCTCTGAATCTCTCTGCATCCTCTCTCTCTCTCTCTCTCTCTCTCTCTCTCTCTCTCTCTCTCTCTCTCTCTCCTCTCCTCGGGTGTCGGGATCTTTCCGTAGGCACCACTCCGTGCATCCACGTGTGGGATGCGATGAGCAAACAGACGCTGTCCATCCTGCGCTGCCCCCACACCAAAGGCGTGGGCTACGTTAACTTCAGCGCCACGGGGAAGCTGCTGCTGTCTGTCGGAGTGGATGCTGAACACACCATGACTGTGTGGCGCTGGCAGGAAGGTCAGATAAAGATAAGATAAGATAAGCCTTTATTGTCTCCTATAGGAGAAATTCATCTTGGGCATTCAAGAGAATCAAAATGGCGACACATTGCGCATAAACACACAATAAACATAAAGTTAACCTACATAGAAACATAATCCTACATCATCTCATCCAGTGCTTCAATGAACATATAATGAACCTCACACATTACACAATACCCCCCAAACTTTCCTCACAATCAGAGAATAACAGAAGAGAACCCACAACACATCCTCCCCCTCATATTGCACTTCATTTTGATAATAATTGCACATTTCCCTTTAACTCACGCTGTGGTCAATAACTTCTGTAATGCACAATGCCCAATTGCATAATACCATATCAAATATTGCACCAGTACCCTAGCAGGCATTGCACATTCTATAACCATAATGGTAAGTACCACAAATATTATTTAGTAGTATTAGTCACACATACATAACTGCACTCGGATGAGTAACTGATAAAATACAAACAGTCAGTTAGTGGAGGAAACATTCAGATCTTAACTACTAAAACCACTCTGTTATAACTGGGGTTGGGTCTCATTTGGCTTTTTTCCGATACCCGGTGCCTGAAACCAAACCAAACGGAGCCCCGGAATGTAACTAATTACTACTACTCCAGTACTGTATTTAAAGGTCCCATGGCATGAAAATGTCACATTATGAGGTTTTTTAACATTAATATTAGTTCCCAAAGCCTGCTATTATATGTTCCCCCAGTGGCTAGAAATGGTGATAGGTGTAAACCGAGCCCTGGGTATCCTGCTCTGCCTTTGAGAAAATGAAAGCTCAGATGGGCCGATCTGGAATATTCTCCTTATGAGGTCATAAGGAGCAAGGTTACCTCCCCTTTCTCTGATTTGCCCGCCCAGAGAATTTGGCCCACCCATGAGAGAGAGAGAGAGAGAGAGAGAGACATCATGGCTTTCAAACGAGCAAAGTGGCAGTTGGTCAAGGCCACACCCCCACCCTCCACCTTGCATAGTTCCCCTTTAACTACATTTTCCTGATGATACTTACACACTTTTACTGAAGTTATATTTCGACACAAAACCAACTAACTTCTTTAACTAATCTTTCTACTTTAAACTGTCAAAGAGTGTACGGATGACACAATGTGAGTAAATGATGTAAGAACGTTCATTTAGATTCAAATGAAAGAAGTAAAACGACATTGGTGTCGCCGCTGCAGGATCCAAGGTGTGCAGTAAAGGCGGACACCCGGACCGGATCTTCGTGGTGGAGTTTCGGCCAGACTCGGACTCCCAGTTCGTTTCGGTGGGAATCAAACATGTGAAGTTCTGGACGCTGGCGGGCGGCGCTCTGATGTACAAGAAGGGCGTGGTGGGAACGGTGGAGGACGGCCGGATGCAGACCATGCTGTCTGTCGCCTTCGGTGCTGTGAGTTACCTGCTGACTTCTCAGTGTTTTCGTACAGGACACGGCTCTGACTAATTACATCAAAGACCGACGCAGACTTACCTTTGCACGGCAGCTGAACTCTCGCGAAATAACATACAGTGACAAACTGGCCATCTGGAATTTGGCGAATGCCAGAAGGGCCGCCCTCTATGGGCGACTGCTACTACTAGTAATAACAATAATCTGTCTTTGGTTTATTTTGATAAGTTATTTTATGCATGCAGCCAAAAATATTCAGGATTGGAGTGCAGCGAGCTGCGTGGGAGGGTTTCTCTCGGTACCCAGTTACTAATTTCAAAGCTATGTTATCGACACTCAATGCGTGTACTACCCAGAGGCTGAGCATTGCTCTTTCCATGTTTTTGAGGAGCTGTTATATTATGTGCTGTGCTTAAACCACAAGCCGTTATATTAGTGAAGAATGTGGCTTTAGTGGAGCATATCATGCCATTTGTTATTCGCATATGTCACTGACTGTAGCGCGTAATGCGTGTCCTTTCAGTGTGTGTTCTAAATTTTTGCATTCTCTGTCTGTCCTTTTATCTCAATGTTTGGATGAGGTTGGTGTGGTTTGAAAATGGGCCGGTGTGTTGCAAATGCCAGGGCCGTTTTTTGATACCAGTCCGTCACTGATAACATGTGACACACAAATCTATCTTGTCAGGCTTTAGGTATTCTCCACAGTGCTGTGGTGGAAGGTCTGGCTACACCACAGATGCATTCTGGGATAGGAGAAAACAAACGCTCTGGGTTGTTTGCATTTCTTTAAACCAATCACAGTGATCTTGGGTAGTGATAAGCTCCAGACACAGCTCTGCTAAATAGTCTCAGAAAGGAATTTGTTTTGGTGGAACATTTGAAACCCGCAAAAGAAAACTCCTCATACAATTTGAAATGAAGTGAACTGTTGACACAACACAGTAACGTGAGCTATTTAAATGAGCTGATACATGGTTAAACCTCATTGGCTCTTACCAATGTATCTCTGTGTGTACTTTGTCCGCAGCAATCCCACCAATCGGTCCCAAAATCTCCCAGTTAGAGAGGAAATGCCCTAAACATATTCTTTGGTAATCTTTACAATCATTCCCAGAAAGAATCGAGCAGGTCTGTCTTGTTGCACCGTCCAAATGTTTTTAAAAACTGGACATTTTCAGCGTGTAGCTTGCTAGCTCGAGGGTTGTTACCCAAAGAGAACGGAGTTTGTGAACGGCAACACAGAGAGCAGAAGGGGAAGGACTCGCCTGATGTCAGGCAATAATCCTTAAAATCTACTTCTGTTGATCCAGATTAAATTCGCAGCAATGACCGTTCTACATACGGGACATGACTCTGACTAATCAAATCAAAAAGAAACGGAGACAGCTGTGAAACAGAAAGATTACGAAGACCCGAAATCACAGGCTCAAAGTATTTATTTTGTGTTTGTATATTCAATTTCATTTTCCTCATCCATTTCTTCAACAATTTTAAATGATTCAAACATCCGCAGTGCTTCTTTAACTATGAACTGTAGGAAACTACTTTCTTCACATGTGGTTTCTCTCCTGTGTGAACTCGCATGTGCTTCTGCAGATCGCTGCTCTGGCTAAATCTTTTCTCACAAACACTGCAACCAAAAGGTTTCTCTCCTGTGTGAACTCTCATGTGCGTCTGCAGATGGCCCTTCTGACTAAATCTTTTCTCACAAACATTACAACCAAACGGTTTCTGTCTTGTGATAGGTGGTGATGATGATAGATGACTGTGTGCGTCTGCTTCTGATCCTCCACAGTCCTCTCCATCAGCTTCTGTTTCCATCTGTTGAGGCTCGGCCTCTCTGCTCTCGTCAGCTTGGCTCGGACGGAGCTGTGACGACGGAGGTTTCTCTTCGTCATCTTCCCTCTTTGAGAAATCGGCCTCCTCCGGCGCTTGAAGCTGCTCTGCGTCCTGACTGATGCAGAGTTCCTCCTCTTCCTCTTTAATGTGTCGCCTCTCTGGGTCATCCTGGTCCAGACCGCGGTTATTATAGTGACCTAAAAACGAAAATAAGCAGTGAAAAATATTTTTTATTAAAGGTGCTAAGCGATGTTGGGTGATGTCACTTCTTGTTGACATTCAAAGTATTGTCAAACAAAATGGAGGCTAGCTCAACACTCCCTCATCCACTCCCCTCCCCCTCCATTCTGCGCACTAACCCCCCCCCAACCCCCACCACCAAATCCTTCTTGTCGGTTATTGGCTGGAACTCTGTTTGTTATGTTTAGTGGTGCAGGTTGGCGCCGTTTGTTTTTGTTGGCGTTGGTGGAGCCCGGGCTGTCTACAGAGACCACCGTTTTTTACAGTGTGTTCAGGGGACAGGCAGCTAGCAGATAGTGAGGAGATGTTTTTTTTTACAGTGTGTTCAGGGGACAGGCAGCTAGCAGATAGTGAGGAGATGATTTTTTACAGTGTGTTCAGGGGACAGGCAGCTACCGGATATTGAGGAAATGTTTGCTGTACGTGACAAAAATGTTGTAGCCTAAAAAAACGTGTGACATCACTTAGAGCACCTTTAACTGAAACTAAATAAAAACTAAAACCTTCAATAGAAACTAAAACCGAAACTATATTGACAGGTTAAAAAACTAGTAAAAAATAAATTAAAAATGAAGGTAAATCATTACAGTTTTTGTTTTTTAACTTTAATATTTCACGACTGAGAAATGGAAACGGCTAGCCTGGATGCCAGCTGAACTTAGCCCCGCCCACAACATTCGAGGTCGGGAAGTTCGGTCTGGACTTGATCCGTTGAGGAGCAATTATTGCCCGAACAAGGTCTGTTCGGACCAATCAAATTGTCGGACCGATGAACTACAGTAACAGAATCAACCTCGTCACCAAAGAGCACTTGGGTTGAATTTTTTTACAACAGGTGGCTGCCGCTGGAGAACTGAGTATAGAGATGTGTAGATTCCACCATCACGTCTGTTACAGAAGATATCGACAGCGTTCATTTTAAAATCCTCAACCGGTCTGTCTCAAACCAGCTGATGGTGTGGCTGTGACTCAGAGGCTGGTTTTAGAACGTAAGAGGCTTTACCTGTTTCAACGGCCAACAGAGAAGTCAGCTGGTAAAGTCAGATATAGCTAAACTATATGAATAAAATGATCATTAATCCATTTTATTTCTGCGTTACAAACAGCTTTGCGAAATGGCAGAGTTTTAGACGGAGCAGAGCCTAAACAACCGCCGGAAAGCACGGTAGCGTTACTTGGTGGAGCGAGATAGAGAGAGACCAGAGAGAGAGAGGCCCAGTGGCGTTAGAACAAAGCACGGTAGTGTTATATGGTGGAGCGAGATAGAGAGAGACCGGAGAGAGAGAGGCCCAGCGGCGTTAGAACAAAGCCGTGAATCAGAGAAATAAAATGTGTTTTCGCCGATCCATCTCTAGAAATGCAACTGTAGCAAGCATGTCACTATCACTAATGTTATCCACATTCATATTTACACACAACAAATGATATATCCAGCTTCAAAAAAGTCTAAAAGTCTGAAGTTAGAACGAATGCATTGTGCAAAGAGTGGTCGCTATGGAGACAATACACAGTGTTGAGTTCTGTTGACAGTTGAGTTGAGTTCCGTTGCTCTGATTGGTTGTAGGTCCATCCAATGAATGCAGAGGCATTCTCTTTCCTGGTTTGGTTTGAACATGCCCCATAATCACAGTCCAATGGAACAGCTTCAGACACACATTCTGACTAGAATCTGAGTAGGACCACGTCAGGCTAGGAAACGGCATGAATTTCCGTCAATTTTATTGTGAAGGAAGGAAGTACGATCCGGTAGTTTTGACAGCATTGATGGGACTTAATAATCCCGAAAACCCCGCAACGGCCAGTGTTTATAGCGAGGAGATGGGGGGGGGGTGTCCGGTTATGGCCGAGGGTAGTGCACGGCTAATTCACCGGAGATAGCGTACTTCAGCCAGCTCTTGTAAAGTAAAAACTAAAGTAAACCATTAAAACTACATACTAGTTTTACACCATTACATTAACTGAAAACATTAATAAATAATTCATATTTGTATTTGAACAGATATTTGATAGAACGTTAGCCAATAAGTGTCCGAACGTGGACACAGTGTTGCTAAACCACAGAAACTGAACAGATTTGACATGAAATGGCGCTGTGCCGTAACTATTTCACATCGGACATTTAAGTAGCAAAAAGATTCAACTTTAAACATCATGGCTCTTAAGGTGAGGAAGTATAAGAGGATTCTCTGGGCCGAGCGGGAACTCACAGATTAGGGTTAGGACCAGCGAGACAAAACAGTACTGCACATATTCAGTGGTCACATATCACCATTAATGTTGCATCCACACACACACACACACACACACACACACACACACACACACACACTAATACACAAACACACAAACACAGGGGCCGGCCCAAGACTTTTGGGGGCCCTAAGCAGGATTTGGACACACCACACAGACGCACACACTCACACATATACACACAACACACACACAACACAACACACAGATGCACACACACGGACACACACACACACACTCAAACACAGACACACAACACACCACAGACACATACACATACACACACTCAAACACACAGACACACACACAGACGCACACATACACAGTCACACACACACACACACACACACACACACACTAATACATCCATGTGCTATTGTTGTTGGACACACACCAACCAACCAACAGTTTGCAGGGCTGCGGTAGAGATGCTCGGCCAAAAGAAAATAATGAGAAACACCGCTACTTTTAAACATTATCAAAGATGTGGATATCACCAGGTTTTTGGATATGCACAAACATCACAACACTGATCTTTGATAAGAAGGTGGATGAAGGAATGAAAGAGGGAGGCAATAGCCGCAAAACGGTTACCCTACATGGACACAGTTACATCATTTATTTTAATTGAGAGACAATGTATTAACATCAAACCAAGTTTGGATTTCCAAAGCAAACAAAAGCTTCTTTAAATGTCTCCCAGAGAGAAATACATTTGTATCGTCTGCAAAAGTGACACATTTTAACAATTTGTTAACATTGCATATATCGTATAAAAAGGGTTAGGGTCACTATGACACATATAATAAATATAAAGGCTGAGAATAACCTGATCTGTGGAGATGAACTTCCAGTAGTTTGTCCTGTCTCTCCTTTCCTTTTAAACGAGTAAGTTCCTCCTTCTTATCTGCTATTTTTGTTGCAAACAGCCTGAATATGTCTTCAGCGGCTGCATCCAGTCTCTCTTTCACCAAGAGTCTCACCATTTCTGCTTTTGACACGGAGGTAGACATGACCACAGACACCTTGTCTCCAGAAAAAAATGTCCTTAACAGAAAATACTGATTCAAAAACAAACAAGCAATAACTGCTGCTGTTGCTAGGTTATCACCCTGTCATTCCATTTTTCGCTCTCATTGAGGTTGAATGGAGACCATAGTTCTTTATTCAAATGAGGACCACTCGAGAACCAATCAGGTCCGCGTGTTTGTGTTTGGAGGTGGGAGTAACAACAAAAGTCTGACCAAGATGGCGGAGGTTATCAGAGCTGTAGCATGAAAATTTGTACGTGATTTAAATGTTTCTACACGAACATTGGTACTTATATCAACACAAATTGTGATGACACACAAACTTAAATGAGGGCACACCCACCACTACATAGACCACTGTAGACCTATATGTTAGTTTAAACACACTTTTCAGCTACCCGACAGGCTAATCGCTAGCATGTTTGGACATTGGATTTCATTGTAAGCCTAGCCAGGCAGCTAGGCTACTTGTGCATTTGTTTGATTTCATGTTTTTGTTGGCGAACATAGACCCTTGTATCAACACAGATTGTTGTTTATATGTCACACAAACTTAAACAGAGCAAACACACCACCAAATAGACCACTGTAGATGTTAGTTTAAACACTCAAAATTATTCAGCTGGCCGGCAGGTCAACCGCTAGCATGTTCGGACATTGCATTTCATTGTAAGCATAGCACGGCAGCTAGGCTACATAGCCGGGTAACAGCAAACTACCTGATAGCTACCTATGCTACCTAGCTTCAACCCTCTCTGCTACCTGCCTAGCAGCAGGTGTTTTGTTCGGTCTTGCATGTTGTTTTTGTGACCACGCCCCCGAGGCAAAAGTTTGCTGTCCGAAAATTCGTGAGGTGTTTTGCTGTGTGAAAACCTACCGTTAAACAAGTGCTTTACTTGAGTGCAATTTTGACGTTTAGTTGTGTAACCTGTAGGGATGCATCGAATCCAGGATTCAGATTCGGCCGAATATTGGGCTTTTTTGACTTAGAATTTTTTTCCACCGAACCCTACGCTTGCACTCCGCGCACTACGCTGGTCTCCGTAATGACGGCACCGTTGATGACTGGAAGGTGTTTACGTTGGTGGAGCGTTCAATGCAGCAGGCTGTGAGAAAGTGGACATGGAACTGGTGAGCAGAAAAAGTTGTTGTTTGGCAGTACTTTCAGTCAAAAGAAGACCATTCAAGTCCAGCT
>NC_041347.1:31832713-31835213 GCF_004354835.1 Perca flavescens
GACATCTTTTCTGCTTTTTTTGACTCAAAAATGTGGTATAATTTCCTTCAAATTAGGTTTATTGACCATGAATTCCAAAAGTAAGTGTAACAGTAGTGGTAATAAGTTGGTGGGTGGCGCGTATACAGTACTGGTGGTAGTGGACAAAAGCGGCAACAGAAAATTCTACGGTTCGTCAGATACCAAAACCCCGTCAAAAAGCCCAATATTCGGCCGAATCCGAAGCCGAATCCTGGATTCGGTGCATCCCTGATGTTTTCTTCTGTGTCTGCAGGCCAAACACAAGCGCTACCTCGGCCACTCGCCTCACGTGACCAACATCCGCTTCTCCCACGAAGACAAATACGTGATCAGCACAGGAGGAGACGACTGCAGGTAAATCTGAAACATGTAGCAGTAACATCAATGTTTTCTTTCCACCTGTCTGAAAGAAGACCTGGAAGATAAATATCCCGACCTCTATAGACCAAGGGGGTAAGCCAGCATCCAGAAAGCATACCTCCTATTGGGATTCTGATGCTACAAAGCCATCACCTCCCGTTAGCATCCCATTGACTCCCATTCATTTTGACGTCACTTTGACAGCGAATAACTTTACATCTGAAGCGTTTAAAGACTCTATTTGTCCGTTGTTTATTTCTAAAGAAATACGACAATGTATAAGAGGCTCCATTACCTTGTAGCTCACGTTATGGCTCCGTAGCAGACGCTTTTATAACAATAGGCTAACGATTGGGTCATAACCACGAGACTTACTGTCACACAGTAGAGGAATTACCGTATAGTACAGGAGAAGCTCACAGGCAGTTTGGACTTCCATTAGCTGTTTAGGTTTAATTACTAATGTTAACTAGCATGTTAGTGATCAGTAATTAGCCTGTGTCTATGTTATCTCCTTACATATACCTACACTCTCCGTCTCTGTAAGATTGGGAATGATTGAGATTTCTCTCGGCACAGCTACCAGAAGACTTCACACTTTCAGACACGTTGCTCACGTCACATCTACGTCTTCAAGCTCAGTTGGAGGCTGCTCAGTAACACTCAGCCAGCACCGGGAAAGAGACTTCACTGGTCTCCGTCGAAGTCTATGGCGTCGCTGTGTCCATTTATGTCACTGTTTATGCTATAAACTGACCAGTTGTAGCGTCACACCTTAAACTGTCCACGTCTGTTTGTGTGTTGCAGCGTGTTTGTGTGGAAATGTGTGTAAACGCAGAGACTTCCGCCGTCTGGTGACGCTTTTTCTCCAAAGCGCCTTAACAGCACCACAAGTGGATCCGGGGGGGGGCAATCGAACCCACAACCTCCAACCTTCGTTTTAAGGAGATAGATGAGGATGGAGACGTTTGGATCCTGTTCGACTGAGACGCTTTATGATGGATTTCGTGAGCCTGAGCTGGAAGGAAGGAAGAGTCGGAAAAGAACCTTGGACCTTTTCTCGGTCTGAACTTTTCTTTCATTTGGATTCACAACTGCCCAATCAGAAGCCAGCGAGTGACTCGATACGACTCCGCCACAGTGGAGGGGAGAGGTTTAAAGGGGCGCTATGCAGTTTTGGCAATTTCTTCGCTGTTTTCTCGCTTTTTGCTGGAAAGTTTCTCTATATAGCCCCCCCTACAGCTTCGGAAAATAGATATTTGGTTGTAAAAACACGTTGGCAACCAAGTCCACTGAGGTAGACAGCTAGTAAGCCACAGCGATCATAATAAAAACCTTTACAGACAATAGCAAACATCCTGAGGTCACATTAACAAGAAATACAAAGATTAAACTGTTAAGGATAATTTCCGTGCGCACAGAGAAAATAAAACACAGAGAATGGTTACAAGTGATATATTGCAAAGGTTTTATGTAATTAATTAAAATGAATTGCAGGGGAGCTACAAAGCAAAGGTGTCATTCAGTTTCACACACAGAAACACATTGAATATATATAGTGGTTGCAAGTGTAGAAGCCTACGCTTATTGGAAAGCAGCCAAATGAATATTTTTACAAGCCAATGACAAGGTTTCTTAACAATTTCCAGTAGCCAATAGCAAACTTTTAAATGTCTTGAGTCAAGCTTGTCCTTCAAACATTCTGACATATTCTCTTCTTCAATGACAAGCTGCAACATACAGATTTTATAAATAGTCTCAAGCCTCTCTACAGCTCATCAATCAGTGAGACAAAAACCCTTTGCATAGGTAATCTGACTGCACCCAATGTCAGAGCTCATACAACAGTGAGACAATTTTGATCAGATGCATTCAGAGAAATGTTAAAATGATTAACAAAACTTGAAGGAACATGATTTTCTTTAACAAAACTGAGTTTATCCCAAAGATACTTACAAGTGCAACAGCAAGAACGCCAGGTCAGCATCGGATCTGCAGGCTTCTGTTTGTCTCAGCCATTCTCGCCATTCTGAAAACGCAGCTCCTATGTTTACTCCTATGTGTCTGACTCCTCTCTCGGTCAGTCTGCCGTTTCCTCTTCCTCTGTTCCTCCAACAAT
>NC_041347.1:31840213-31905213 GCF_004354835.1 Perca flavescens
AAAAAAAACTGTTTTCTTTGCTGCTGCTTTTTGCATCCTGATAGTGACACATCACATCCGAGGAAAAAGAAACACACGGGATGAATATTTATGGAAATATCTAAATGTTATTTATGCCTAAATAACAGTATGGGTGACTGTCCACTGACTGTCTGTCTGAATACTAACTTTTAACTGTTAACTGTTGTGAAAAGTGTCAAAAGAGAAATGTTTGTGTGAAATGAAAAAAAAGTTCCAGATGTTACATTTGTTGACTCATTTAACCTCAACATATTTGATTTCCTAAAGGCAGGGCTGTAGTACTTGAGTCCGGATTCGGACTTGAGACACTTTTCTGTGTTTTTTCTTTTATATATATACTTTAATTTATCCAGGTAAGTCGACTGAGAACAATTTCTCAGTTGCAACGACGACCTGTCACATTCACACAGTTCCACATTCATACCTGGAAGCTACCCAGTACAACCACAGTCTGATCTGCTAGCCACTGAGCAGCTCCACTGGAGCGGTTGGGGCTATGGGCCTTGCTCAAGGGCACCTCAGTGGTAACAAGCTCGCTTCTCTAACCACTAAGCCACCACTGCTGTCTTGGACTTGTCTTGGACCCGTTGGTATTTGGACTGGCTCTTGTCTCCGTCTCGGCCATTGGACTCGCCAAATATTCTAGCTAATATTCACTGATGAAGTGCGCTCGTTCAGAAAACAAGTATTAGAACGGGCATCGTGATTGGTTGCCTGGTATACTCCTGGCTGCATCATATACCTCAATCATAAGGTATCAATCATTTTCATTTTAGCCACCGACACGATGTCAGCAAGCACTTTGTACTATGAATTCTTCAGGACAAGTCATAAGTTCAAGAATGGGAACATTTCCATTTTATATTTTAAGTAAATAATGTGTCCTAATTTGACTCTTTCTTTCTACGATCTCGACTCGATCTTTTGGACTCAGTCTTGACTTGGACTTAAACCTCTTTGGACTCAGTCTTGACTCTGTCTCGACTACCGTAGTCCTGGTTTTGGACTCGACAAAGGTGGACTTGACTACAGCCCTGCCTAAAGGACATAATTTTGCATGTTCAAAATGTTTTTAAATGCTTATTTGAGCCTATGAAATAGAGACGTTAATCATCTGATTGCCATATGCCATATTTTCCCTCTGGGCTCACCAAAACAGACGTTAAATCATATTAACCATTCACTGCACGTGATCGCTAGTAAACATATTACATCTTTGATGTCATTTTTCAGTTTTTTAAGAATTGGCTTAGGAATCAGAATAGTTTTCAAAGTACATAGGAATCGTAAAAATATAAAACAATACCCAACCCTAGTCATGTAGAGAAAAAAAAGTACTTGTAACTGACATCTTAATGATGCCAAAGAAAGCGGTAAAATAATGCAGACTGTGCTGTGGGTTGAGATGCAGACAGTCTGATGTACAGGGTGTCTCTGCAGAGTGCATGTGTGCTGTGTTTCTGCAAACTTCATTTATTAAAATAGAAATTGAAATATACCGAGAAGCCAAGGAACGTCCACAAAAAAAAAAGGAAATACATGTCGCGGTTGTTGAAGATGTAAAATGCTGCACTGAGATCAGTTTGGGTTTGTAAATGTTTTGCTGTGTACAGGTTGTCAGGTTGTGTAGCGCTTTTGATTTCCCATGATTTGTATCATACTGTACATGGAAATATATAAATGATGCTCAGATGCATGAATTTATTTTTAAACCAAAACATGTTTGTGGATGATAGATGATGTGAATTATGTTCACCGGTTGATTTTTATACCGAAGTGATTGTGATCAAAGTGTGTGTACGTGTGTCAGTGTATTTAACAAATTAAATGAGACTTGTGCAAGAAAACTATCTTTTGGTTATTTGGTTATTTAAAGTTAGCTTTTTATTATTTTTTTTAATTATTGGTCTAATGTGGTCCAGATGGGAAAAAAGCAGTGAAGTCCTAAGTCATGGTATAGTATGTCAAAAAAGTCAAAAATAGTCATAGCATAGTATGTCAAAAAAGTCATTAAAAAGTCATAGTATAGTATGTCGAAAATATTCATGAAAAAGTCATATTATAGTACGTTGAAAAAAAGTCAGAGTGTATGTCGAAAAAAAAGTCTTAGTATAGTATGTCGAAAAAAGTCATAGTATATCATGTTGAAAAAAGTCATAGTATAGTATGTTGAAAAAAAAGTCATACTATAGTATGTCGAAAAAAAAGTCTTAGTATAGTATGTCGAAAAAAGTCATAGTATATCATGTTGAAAAAAGTCATAGTATAGTATGTTGAAAAAAAAAAAAAGTCATACTATAGTATGTCGAAAAAAAAAAGTCATAGTATAGTATGTCGAAAAAAATTGTTGTAGTATAGTATGGGGAAAAAAAAAAGTCTTAGTATAGTATGTCGAAAAAAAAGTCATAGTATATCATGTTGAAAAAAGTCATAGTATAGTATGTCGAAAAAAAAGTCATACTATAGTATGTCGAAAAAAAAGTCTTAGTATAGTATGTCGAAAAAAGTCATAGTATATCATGTTCAAAAAAGTCATAGTATAGTATGTTGAAAAAAAAGTCATACTATAGTATGTCGAAAAAAAAGTCATAGTATAGTATGTCGAAAAAATTGTTGTAGTATAGTATGGGGAAAAAAAAGTCTTAGTATAGTATGTCGAAAAAAGTCATAGTATATCATGTTGAAAAAAGTCATAGTATAGTATGTTGAAAAAAAAGTCATACTATAGTATGTCGAAAAAAAAGTCATAGTATAGTATGTCGAAAAAAAAGTCAGTATATCATGTTGAAAAAAGTCATAGTATAGTATGTCGAAAAAAAAGTCATAGTATAGTATGTCGAAAAAATTGTTGTAGTATAGTATGGGGAAAAAAAGTTATAGTCATATAGCTCTTTCCTAGTCTTAACGACTACTCAAAGCGCTTTTACATAGTACAGGAACCATTCACACACATTCATACCAGAGGCCGAGGCTGCCCTACAAGCTGCCACCTGCTCATCAGATAAACATTCACACTCAGTTACACTCTGATGGCTCAGCATCAGGAGAAATTCGGGGTGTCTTGCCCAAGGACACTTCAACATAGGACGGCAGGGTCAGGGTAAATCGTATAGTACGTCAAAAAATGTCGAAAAAAGTCATGGTATAGTATGTCGAAAAAAATCATAAAAAATCATAGTATAGTATAACGGAAAAAAATCATAAATAGTCATAGTATAGTTTGATGAAAAAAGTCATAAAAAAGTCATAGTATAGTATGTTGAAAAAAGTAAATTTGTGATCAAAGTGTGTGTACGTGTGTCATTTACTCTCCGATGGCTCAGCATCAGGAGCAATTCGGGGTGTCTTGCCCAAGGACACTTCAACATAGGACGGCAGGGTCAGGGTGAATCGTATAGTATGACGAAAAAAGTCATAGTATAGTGTGTCAAAAAAAATTTCATAAAAAATCATTGTTTAGTATGACGGAAAAAGTCATAAAAACTCATAGTACAATACGTCAAAAAAATCATAAAAAAGTCATAGTATAGTATGTCGAAAAAAGTCATAGTATAGTATGTTGAAAATAGTCATAGCATAGCATTTTGAAAAATTCATAGTATGTTGACATACCATACTATGATATTTGATTTATGATGTAGCCTAGCTACAGTGCCAAAAAGAAACCTTGGTTTGTTCTTATTTTTTTCTATTAATGATGAGTTATTACTAAGTAAATCTACTTTACCAAGGTGCTAGTTTCCTTTGCTTCATCATCTTCTTCTTGAGAAGAGCAACAGAGTCTAAAGTCGTCCGTAGCGAGGCCGTAGCACCGTCTAAAAAATGATCAATTTGGTAGGGATTAAAGTTAAAGCAAAACTGCATCATAGAAATGCTGTTGAAATAATGTGAAATATACATGGATTTAATTTAGTTTTATTGTAATGGACCAAAACACCTATCTTAAATGTAACTGTGCATTAACTTCTTCTACTACAATTATACAGTTTATGACAGACCTCTGTCAATTCAGCTGTTTTAAAACCCCAATAACAAAGTTACTCTTGCACACCACTGTTTCCCAAAAACATACCAATCATGTGTTCAAAGATAACTCAGATCTTACATGTCAAGCGTAATGTTAACACTCATAAGAGAGACGCTGCGTACTTGCTGGAAACAGGAAGGAAACGTCTGGTTAATTACCAAAGTACCCACATACCTACATGTGTTCACTTGCTGTTTCTGCTAAAAATTACAAGTGGCCAAGGCTACATGTTTGAAGCAGGAAATGTACGTGACATTAGGCTCACAAGAAGATGTAGAGTCAATGTTAGGACACATTTTGTTCCACACGTCAGTGTGTCAAAGTCAGGAACTGAGATCCTGATTTCAACCAAGGCCCTTTTTCTCCAAAACACACAAAAGCTATCAGGTGATCCTTAAATCCATCTTACAAACCTTAAGAAACTCCACCTCCCCCTTTTTCAGTGACCCTGGATTCATGCAACAGCTAGCATGCGAACGCGTATTAATGTGAATAAACTTGCATTAAGATAATATTGTTATATGTTCGAGGATATTTAAACCTTCAATAAGCTCATCAAAACAATCAAAACAGCAACATATTAAACAGACTTAACATGCATGTGCTGATTACTACTTGTGGTGTTTTTCAACTATGACCCCCCCCCCCCCCCTCTTTCCCACACTACTTTCTGTTCATACTCATTTCTTCACTTTCTTTGAAGAAGAGGCGTGGATTATTATCAACCTACTGCATGTTGTGTATCTTTACCATATTTATTGTAGAGTGTTTGGATGCAGAGGACAACACATCAGACATTATACACACAGGGAACTCATTCGGTGTCTTTCATCTGTCAAAGGTACATTTTGTCACATTTTATTAGTACATTAGCTGAAGGAAAAATTAGAGAAGAAAAATGGGATAGAGCACGCACAATTAATGGGAAATTAAACAACAAGAAGTAGAACTACTGTGTAGATATTTCAGAAATGTAGTCCATATATGCGGATCGGGTCGAATTTTCGGGCGCGCACCTACATAATAAGCTTTTTTAAACTTAAAATGTTCAATGCCTTATCGCGCTGATGTGACCGAGCATCCATCCTCTACTTACAAAGGCTATTTCTTACAAATGTTGTATTTATGTATGTATGTATGTATGTATGTTCTGAAACATCATTAATTTACAGAAAGATATTTGGGAAATAATGATAATAATAATAATAATAATAATAATAATAATAATAATAATAATAATAATGAGCTTAGATATGCAAAATAGTTTTGTGTCATGAAAATACAATGACTGAGGTTATGTTATGTAACCAAAGACAGGTTACAGTAATTTCCTGATTCAGTTAGAGATATTTAGTGAAAATAAGAAAATTAATCTTTACACAAAAGATAATGCAGATGGTTTATCAAGTGGATTAGTCAGTCTCATCCAAAACCAGAGGGCAGAGGGGCATTCAACAAGTAGTGGAGCATCAGTACAGAATGTCCTAAACAAATGTAATTAACATTAATCATTATATTAAATTACTGAAAGACGGAGGAGGTTCTGTGGCTGCAGTAATACCTCATATCAGCACGTTAAATATTTCTATTCATCACCAGAACTTGTGCTATCAACAAATATGTGCTAACAAATAATAAGGAATTTTAATACTGAAAGCAATACGCATTTTGTTATAAATTATTTGATGTGTGAGTATTCTATATATGTATACTGCATTTGTGTGAACTGAACAATGTTAGGTAGATATTAAACAATATGTTTCATGTCTCTTTTTATAACCTGATCTCTTAAACAGGTTTCACTCTGAACAATGGAAGGATTCATCATAGATGTTGTGACATGCATAATCATCAGTATTGGACTTCCTTTGACCTTCGTGGCCATCTATTGTCTGGTGCGTACATTATGACTGAGATCTATTTGTGTAAAGTGTCTGTCTGTAATAACATAAACAACATGCTAACGGCAACAAAGGATTCCATTCATTACGCTAAGCTAAGCTAGCGGTGGTGCCGCCAGACTAAGACAATGCATGCACTGAGGCAAAAATGCGTTTGCCCCCCCTATATAAATATAGAGGAGATGGTGAATAACCCTATTTCAACAGACAGTGGCGTATTCCTTTAAAATGTAAATTAAGCTGATTGGACCCTGCAGACATATTTGGGAGGAGGAGTTCAGAACAACATCAGTTTACAACTGCTTTCTTTACTTTAACCAATGTTTTCCTGCAGGTGCGAAAGGATAACGTCGCTCCGATCTACGTCATCAACCTTCTCATTTCTGACATCATTCAGTTCTGCTGCATGATTGTTTTTGTGGCAAAACCTGGGGTCTGGGGCATTGATTTGATTGCCTATGGTGCTTACTACTTAAGTCTGATGGCCAGCATTTGCTTCATGGTGTGCATCTCCCTGGAAAGGTATCAGTCTATCCAGAATGTGTGTAACTACTTCTGTGTCTGACCTTTGTATTCCTACCTCATTCTGAAGCTGTGTCTTCCATCTTGTATTACAGGTATTTGATTGTCGCCTGCAGACAAACCATCAACAGCTCCGTGATGGTCTGTGTCCTGGTCTGGATCCTTTCTCCAGTCTATCTCTTCATTCTGGTTTTCTTTTATTTAGCAAATTTCACAGCCATCATCTTATACATATTAGTCCTCCTTCCCCTCCTACTGCTCATATTCTTCCTGGTTGGGACCCTCAAAGCCCCGCCTGCTTCCACCTCAGTTCCCGCTGATGAAAAACGTCGAATTGTGGCAACATTGGTCCTGTTGCTGCTTATTTACGCGCTGCTGTTCCTGCCCATAATCATATTGTTTCTGAAAGAGGGATTCAGATTTAACTTCCCCTGGGGCCTGTTTAATGTGTTTCTTAGGTTGAGTCCTCTTGCAGACTTAGTTCTGTGTGTTTTCATGAGGAAAGGGGCCATAGACAAGTTTTTGGCCTCTGTGTGTTGTCGCAGAAAGCAACAATGACAGCAGTTCCGCAGTATGAGTGATGTTACGACCCCGCCTCTGCAGTGCAGGGGTGGTTCCTCCTGCAGGCAGAGGCGGGTCGTTAGTGATTGGAGCCACCTGGGCTCAGGTTATTTAAGCTGCTTCTAATCACTTTTCTCTCTCTCTCTGCTCCTCCAGGTATGATTTGGTTTAGTTTGTTCCTTTATAGTTTTACTTAGTTTCCATTCAGTCATTTACACCCATACAGATTCACTCACCCGTGCACTTTACAGACACCTTACATTATGACATTCTCACACCTCATTCCTTTTTCTTTGTTTAAAGTTAATAGTTTTTGATTTACAATAAAATGTTTTTGATTGGTCCATATTTGTTGTTGGTGTCCCTTCATTCTTTGCCACAGGCCATGAGCCGGTTTGTGACAGTGATGACAACATGTTTCAGCTGCGCGGCTTCTGGAAAGTTATCTGAATGCAGGAAATTAAGTCTTTGACGCTCAAAATAAGGATGGCGCACATTTGACCTAATCATAACTGGCCTGCCAACCCAAAGGTCAAGGTTTTGTTTCCAGATTTGTGTGGTGACTTATGATGAAAATTTTGAGCATTAAACACTTCATTTTCTGCATTCTGGTGAATTTTTATGCATCTATTTCTACCTTTTTCTGAATCTATATGCTTCAAATATCTTTATGTAAAGGGAAAGATAGATTACAATCCAAATATAAAAACATAATGGAATATATTGCAAGAAGGCTCTCAGGCATTCTGTATTGCTTTTATCTATTTATTCTCCTTTGGATCGACTGTCCTAATAATATCTGAGTCAGCACACATGTAGCCTAGCTAACTCTTCCCTTCTCTTTTGCATCTTTTGTTGGGGATGTAACCTCCTTAAATGTGCATATGAAAATTATTCAACTCAATGATACATTATTCATTTTAATTTATTAATAATCCCCTGGACTGTAATATTTCAGATGTTTGAGCAAGCATTCTGCTCATGTCCAAAACTTTATGCACATTCAAAATATAACTCACCCCATTTGTGAGTCGTGATATTTTGAGAAATATGAAGTGATAATAGGCTATTACAAGAATAAAGTCATTATATTTCTATCTGCACCATATTCTGTTGTGAATTACATGATTGCTCTGCTGATACGGTAGATCTCAGACCGTCTGATAGACTCAGAGCCCCGTTTGGGTCTCTGGTCTCTGAATGAGACAAAGTTTAGGGAAGTGGCTGTACGCTGCTCTACATCGGAGGTGGAAAACTGAAATTACGGCAGAAATACACGGAGCGCAAATGCAACACATCTGCTGCAGCATGTCGACAGCAGAGCACGTTCATAAACCTGAAGCTGCACAGCTTTTTACAGCTAAGGCACAAATGCATATTAATAAATGACATGTTGATGTTTGAAAGTCTCGAGGTTTTCATATAAATGCAGATATATAACTGTAATTTTAAAACAAAATCGATTTTCTAACATTGCACCTGTCAATCCAGAAGGAAATATGCTGTAGCCTATTTTGCCATCAATACTGCCGACGTTGTCGTTGCTGTAATCAGATCGGTATATATTTATGTTTAACATGGTATTTCATTTCATCAATGGGAAACATTCATGTGTCCAGACAAGGCTAGCAGCAGCAGCAGCAGCAGCAGCAGCGCCGCGTCAGACACAGTTCTGGTGTGTAACGACAGAAAAGTCCACGCAACCGGTTGCAGAACGGCTGCGCAACGGCTCCACTGCGTGTTGGCTCCGCGCTGCGCCGTCCGTCAATACCCCCGAGGTCCGGATTTGTTGCGGAACGGCTGCAGCCATGACTGACAGCTGTAGTCACGAGGACCCACGAGATCTCCCAAATTCATGTAGAACAGAACCACAAAACCAACAGCAGTTAGTTTCCATCCAGAGGAGTAGAGGGTGTTGTGGAAGTTTCCTTTGCAGCAGGGGGGGTAGAGTTTGAGATTTTAGTAAATTGAAACAAATAAGACAGACTGAGACTAAAACCAAGTTGGGTTTTTGTATTTTATTAAAAACATATATTTTGCAAAATAGGAAGAATACAGGTTCACAAGAAGCACGTAGCTCGGTGTGTCAAAGATTCTTCAAATGAGTGGAAGGAAAGAGTGAGCTTAAATGCACATTTGGGAAAAGGGGAGTGACATTTGGACACAATCAATTGTCAAACAATAAAGATAGCAACCTTCTAGAAGTTTCTTTCTGACGACAGTAAAGATATAGATCCTGTACTGGCATTTATCAGGGAAACACAGGCATACGTCATAAAATCACTTTCATCTAATCCTTTGCCCCTTTCTGACATACATCCTTAAATCTAATCCTCTGTCCTTTCCTGACATACCTCATAAAACCACTTCATCTAATCCTATGTCCCTTTCTGCCCCAGCTGGGGTCACGCTCCCCGTACATCTAAACAGACAAGGGGGGGGAACGGATCTGGAAAAGGAGGATGTTAGATTTTGTGGCCTTGTGGGTTATCAGTTCACACAACGGGCATACACTTTCTCTCAGACTCTCAGTCTCTGAAGTATAAACAACCTCTAATCCACATGCAGGAATGCTAATGAACTGTCTTTGCTTTGGTGTATGAAAATGCAATGTGCTGAAAAAACATAAGGATTATAAAGAAATAAATGCTTAAATGTGAATTTGCCATTACAAGGGAAACAGCTCTTTGCTGTTTTCAAGCTGTAGTTCAGGGAGATATGATCCGCCGTGAGCACGGTGTATTTTATTTTGAAAATCAACCGGATGTTTTATTTTTGCCATGCTTTTGACTGTTTGCTTTTTGCCGTTGCATTTGGCTTGAGTAGAAGTACTGCTGAAAGAGGGAGTTCAGATCTGACTGATATATTGGCTTAAGAAAATACTGCCAGTTTGTGTAGAGCGCTGACAAAAGAGGAAGTAGGCTGACCATAAACGATTGAATTATATCTGCTTATCTTGTGTGACGCATGCAAATGGAACATGTTCACATGTGAAATTCTCTGTATTATTTCCTGTAAGTTTCTTCTGCATTACCTTATAAGGACATGAATTTATGGTGAACAAACCTTGCTGCGTCTGGGGGAGTGAACCAACTTGTGCATGAATAGAGAAGCTTTGCCAGCAGGACACAGAGCTTGGTTACCTTGTGCTTTAGAGCCAGGGATTTAGTACCTCAAACAGCCAGAGTAACATACTCATCGAACCGACTCGGCTCTGAGCTTAGTTTAATTTCTTTATTTCTTTATTTTGCCTCTTTTTTTCTCATATAAATAAAACTACCTGAGCTTGTGTTGAGCTAGGAGACCAAAGCTTCATGAGTCTATTTGTGTCTTTTGGGTAATTTTCTCTTATTTCTCCACCCCTGCCAATAGGCGGGGGCTACCCTCACGGGTGATACCTCAGACTCCTCTTTAACCGCCCGTGGCGAGTTGCAGCCCGGCGGGGGACCGATTTTGACAGTCAGACCTCCTGTTATCTCCTAGTGGGAGTGCATTTCCCTACCCGCTCGGCCGGTCAGAGCACCTGAGCACCTGACCTCTCTCAGATCGGTGACCACAGAAGGCTAGCGGGCACCCTTGAGAAGGAAGGGACCTCCAGTAACCCTGGGAGGAGCAGCCTTGACCGTGAGTACTTAAAGGTCCCATGACATGGTGCTCTTTGGATGCTTTTATATAGGCCTTAGTGGTCCCCTAATACTGTATATGAAGTCTCTTTTATATAGACCTTAGTGGTCCCCTAATACTGTATCTGAAGTCTCTTTTATATAGACCTTAGTGGTCCCCTAATACTGTATATGAAGTCTCTTTTATATAGACCTTAGTGGTCCCCTAATACTGTATCTGAAGTCTCTTTTATATAGACCTTAGTGGTCCCCTAATACTGTATCTGAAGTCTCTTTTATATAGACCTTAGTGGTCCCCTAATACTGTATCTGAAGTCTCTTTTATATAGACCTTAGTGGTCCTCTAATACTGTATATGAAGTCTCTTTTATATAGACCTTAGTGGTCCCCTAATACTGTATCTGAAGTCTCTTTTATATAGACCTTAGTGGTCCCCTAATACTGTATCTGAAGTCTCTTTTATAGAGACCTTAGTGGTCCCCTAATACTGTATCTGAAGTCTCTTTTATATAGACCTTAGTTGTCCCCTAATACTGTAATATTGCCCAGACCCCCATCAAGAGGTTGAGGTCTAGGAACTCACTATTGACGGAGCTCAATCCGAGGGGCGGGATGAACGGTTGTCTTTTAAATTCCCTCTGCACCAATAGGATAGCTCTACAACCAACCAGAGCATCGAAGAAGGTAGCGAAGCTAGTTGATAGATTAAACGTTTGCCGTATCCGGTTGGCAAAATTCCGAACACATCTTCCTTTTTTTAGAAAAAAAATCGTATCGGCATCGGCACTAAAAAATCCATTTCGGTCGATCCGTAGCGTGGTGATCTGCAGCCGCAGTTCATCCATTTTGTTCGCCAGCGAGCGAACATTGGCGAAGAAAACTGCCATCTTAGTCTTTCAGATAGTTTTATAGTATAGTATGTTGAAAAAATTTTCAACATACTAGTTTAGTTTAGTTGTCGGAAAAACAACACATACGTGGTGTGTCCCCTCGAAACTAGTAAGCCTCGTGGTGCATTCACACACTGAGGCGAGGCTGCCGTACAAGGTGCCACCTGCTCATCAGATAAACATTCACACTGCAGCATTGGGAGCCATTCTGGGTTCAGTGTCTTGCCCAAGGACACTTCAATATAGGACTGCAGGGCCAGGGATCGAACCACCAACCTTCCAATGGGTAGGTGGCCGCCCTACCACATGAACCACAGCCACCTTGTCTCAGTATAGTAAGTCAATAAAAGTAATAGTATAGTACATTGAAAATAAAGTCATAGTATTGTATGTCAAAAAAAGTGATAAAAAAGTAATATTATAGTATGTTGAAAAAGTCATTAATAGTCAGTATAGTATGTTGAAAAAAGTCATAGTATAGTATGTCGAAAAAAGTCACAAACGTCATAGTATAGTAAGTTGTAAAAAGTCATAAAAGGTCATAGTATAGTATGTTGAAAATATAGTCATTGTATAGTATGTCAAAGAAATTGCTGTAATATAATATGCCGAAAAAAGTCAGTCAATTATGTTGAAAAAGGTCATAAAAAGTCATAGAATAGTATGTCGAAGTATAGTCATACTTTAGTATGTTGAAAAATATCATAGTATCATCATAGTATGTTCAAAAAAGTCATAAATAGTCATAGTATAGTATGTTGTAAATAGTACAGGAACCATTCACACACATTCATACCAGAGGCCGAGGCTGCCCTACAAGCTGCCACCTGCTCATCAGATAAACATTCACACTCAGTTACACTCTGATGGCTCAGCATCAGGAGAAATTCACACACACACACACACACACACACACACACACACACACACACACACACACACACACACACACACACACACACACACACACACACACACACAGCAATTAAAGTTCAGCCAATCTTCTGTCTAAAACACTTCTCATATATATATTAGGAGTCAAACAGTGAAAAAATAAACATAACTTACACAGTGGACAAAATATCTACATTTTTTCAAAAAAAGTCCAGACACTTTTGTCCTCATGACATTCACTCATGCCAGTACTCAAAAAATAATAATGTCATATGTATTGATATCACACACACAGCAATTCTACACAAGCATTTGTGTTGTCTAAAATCAGTTCTCCTATATATTTGGAGTCATCCAGTGCAAAAATGAACATATTGAACATTATAACTCATATATAAAGGACAAACTATTTACATTCCTTACATAGTGTATCAATCTTGGATGTAACAATATGGATTAATTGCACAAAGACCCCAAAAAACTCTGGACTTCTAGGCTGGATACAAAACCTTCTGTAAGGGCTAGGAAGACACCAAATTAAAGACATCAGCAGAATGGGGCAACTGTTAGCTTTCAGCTCCAAGAGACGGTACGTTTCTACTAGTTATTATTATAAAGTTACTAAGTTATGAATCAGAAGTGCCATTTGGCGTTAGGTGTGTGTTTGGTGTGTGCTACAGTCATCACTGTGATGACTGTGCTTGATCTGCCCATCTTTCAACTCTTCCATCCATCCATCCATCTTCGTCCGCTTATCCGGTGTCGGGTCGCGGGGGGAGCAGCTCCAGCAGGGGACCCCAAACTTCCCTTTCCCGAGCAACATTAACCAGCTCCGACTGGGGGATCCCGAGGCGTTCCCAGGCCAGGTTGGAGATATAATCCCTCCACCTAGTCCTGGGTCTTCCCCGAGGCCTCCTCCCAGCTGGACGTGCCTGGAACACCTCCCTAGGGAGGCGCCCAGGGGGCATCCTTACCAGATGCCCGAACCACCTCAACTGGCTCCTTTTCGACGCAAAGGAGCAGCGGCTCTATCACGGATGACTGAGCTTCTCACCCTATCTCTAAGGGAGACGCCAGCCACCCTCCTGAGGAAACCCATTTCAGCCGCTTGTACCCTGGATCTCGTTCTTTCGGTCATGACCCAGCCTTCATGACCATAGGTGAGGGTAGGAACGAAAACTGACCGGTAGATCGAGAGCTTTGCCTTCTGGCTAAGCTCTCTTTTCGTCCAACAGTGCGATAGATTGAATGCAATACCGCACCCGCTGCGCCCGATTCTCCGACCAATCTCCCGCTCCATTGTCCCCTCACTCGCGAACACAACCCCAAGGTACTTGAACTCCTTCACTTGGGGTAAGGACTCATTCCCTACCTGGAGAAGGCATTCCATCGGTTTCCTGCTGAGAACCATGGCCTCAGATTTAGAGGTGCTGATCCTCATCCCAACCGCACTCGGTTGCGAACCGATCCAGTGAGTGCTGAAGGTTGCAGGCCGATGATGCCATCAGGACCACATCATCTGCAAAGAGCAGCGATGAGATCCCCAGCCCACCAAACTGCAACCCCTCCCCACCCCGACTACGCCTCGATATCCTGTCCATAAATACTACAAACAGGATTGGTGACAAAGCGCCAGCCCTGGCGGAGGCCAACCCTCACCTGAAAAGAGTCCGACTTACTACCGAGAACCCGGACACAGCTCTCGCTTTGGTTGTACAGAGATTGGATGGCCCTGAGAAGAGACCCCCTCACCCCATACTCCCGCAGCACCTCCCACAGTATCTCCCGGGGACCCGGTCAAAATCCACAAAACACATGTAGACCGGTTGGGCATACTCCCAGGCTCCCTCCAGGATCCTTGCGAGAGTGAAGAGCTGGTCCGTTGTTCCACGACCAATCTTTCAACTCTTTATTTTTAAATTGTCCCATTTTCTGTTTTATTTGTTTCATATATTTAAGCCTTTTTAGGCTTCATGTAACTGCCTTTGTGTGAGCGGTTGCTGTTTCACAGTCACGACAGGTCACCATGTATCATAATGATAAACATTACATAGACTAACAAACTAATACATGCATATTTGATTGACATTTGTTGAAGCCATCACAGTGAAACAGGACAAGTTTACCAAAACATCCCAGCAAGCAGAACTCCCACAGTATATCAAGACAATATTTTATATTATCAACAGTTAGGTGTCTTATTGGAAACCATATCAGTAGAAGACAGAATCTGTGTTGTCTCTATCCTTTGTATTAGCCTACATGTCTCCTTCTGTTTCTCCTCTCTCTCTCCCTCTCTCTCTCCCTCTTTCTCTGCCTACATGAAGCTGACTGTGGACATGTTGTCATCATTCATACTGTTGAACTGCTGTCGTCATTGCTGTCCATTCTGCAACAACACACAGAGGCCAACAACTTGTCTATGGCCCCTTTCCTCATGAAAACATACAGAACTAAGTCTGCAAGAGGACTCAACCTAAGAAACACATCAGACAGGACCATGTGGGTAATGTCATCTTCCCTACTCAGAAACAATATAATTCCAGGCAGGAACAGCAGCGTGTAAATAAGCAGCACCAGGACCAACATTGCCACAATTCGACGTTTTTCATCAGCGGGAACTGAGATGGAAGCAGACAGGGCTTTGAGGGTCCCAACCAGGGAGAATATGAGCAGTGGGAGGGGAAGGAGGAAAAATATGCCTGTAATGGTTGGTGAAATGGGATGAATAAATAAAAAAAGAAGCAATAGACAGCAGAAAAGATCCAGACCAGGACACAGACCACCACGGAGATCTTGATGGTTCGTCTGAAGCGGTACCACAGTGGGCAGGCGACGACCAAATACCTGTAATACAAGATGGAAGACACAGCTTCAGAATGAGGTAGGAATACAAAGGTCAGACACAGAAGTAGTTACACACATTCTGGATAGACTGATACCTTTCCAGGGCGATGCACACCATGAAGCAAACGCTGGCCATCAGACTAGAGCCATAAATAAGACTGATGTAGACATCAAGTTTTGCCACAAAACCGATCATGCAGCAGAACTGAATGATGTCAGAAATGAGAAGGTTGATGACGTAGATCGGAGCGACATGATCCTTTCGCACCTGCAGGAAAACATTGGTTAAAGTAAAGAAAGCAGTTATCTCCCAAATATGTCTGCAGGGTCCAATCAGCTTAATTTACATTTTAATTTTGCAGTTCTTTATTTCTGTAAATGTATAGGTCATTAAAATACTTCACCCCAGCCCTCTGACATGTGGCCCCAAACTCAGATCAAGATCCTTTACAGACAGATACTTTACACAAATAGATCTCAGTCATAATGTACGTACCAGAGAATGAAGACAATAGATGGCCACGAGGGTCAAAGGAAGTCCAATACTGATGATTATGTATGTCGCAACAACTTTGATGAATTGTGCTCGTCTATAGTAGTCATAGATATCATAGTGTGATGTGTTGTTAATGTAATCATAGTGTGATGTGTTGTTAATGTAATCATAGTGTGATGTGTTGTTAATGTGGACATCTTCCATTGTTCAGAGTGAAACCTGTTTAAGAGATCAGGTTATAAAAAGAGACATGAAACATGTTGTTTAATATCTACCTAACATTGTTCAGTTCACACAAATGCAGTATACATATATAAAATACTCCCACATCAAATAATTTAAAACAAAATGTGTATTGCTTTCAGATACTTCAGTTTCAGATAGCACAAGTTCTGGTGATGAATAGATATATTTAACGTGCTGATATGAGGTATTACTGCAGCCACAGAACCTCCTCCGTCTTTCAGTAATTTAATATAATGATTAATGTTAATTACATTTGTTTAGGACATTCTGTACTGATGCTCCACTACTTGTTGAATGCCCCTCTGCCCTCTGGTTTTGGATGAGACTGACTAATCCACTTGATAAACCATCTGCATTATCTTTTGTGTAAAGATTAATTTTCTTATTTCACTTATTATCTCTAACTGAATCAGTAAATGACAGTAACCTGTCTTGGGTTACATAACATAACCTCAGTCATCGTATTTTCACGACACAAAACTATTTTGCATATCTAAGCTCATTTTTATTATTATTATTATTATTATTATTATTATTATTATCATCATCATTATTTCCCAAATATCTTTCCGTGAATTAATGATGTTTCAGAACATACATACATACATACATAAATACAACATTTGTAAGAAATGGCCTTTGTAAGTAGAGGATGGATACCCGACCCGACCGGTTCAAACAGGTATTTAGAAATGATGCTGTGGTTCAGGCTCGCTCACATCAGCGCGATAAGGTGTTAAACATTTTAAATTTAAAACAGCTTATTATGTAGGTGAGCACCTGTGTTAACGTGTGCTTGTTGCCCTGTGTGCTCTGATGCCTCATCTGTTGACTTTTCCGAATGCCTTCCTAAAGTTTCTTAATAAAAGCTTTCCACACAAACAAACGTATATCATATCACAAGTATGAGAAAAAAACGAGATTTGAACTGTGTCGGGCTCGGTTCAGGCTCGGACATAAATATCTTAATGCCTTTCGGGCTCGGGCCGGGCTAAAAATGTGGCCCGATCCCCCACTCTATTTGTAAGAACGTTTTCGATATATGGACTACATTCCTGAAATATCTACACAGTATTTCTACTTTTTGTTGTTTAATTTCCCATTAATTGTGAATGCTCTATCCTATTTTTCTTCTCTCATTTTTCCTTCAACTAATGTACTTGATTTTGCATCCTTTTATCTTTTTTAGCCAGTTTCTTAAACTACATTTTCTGTCTTTGTTACACAATAACATATCCATAAGGCTTACAATTTAAGATAAGACAGGGAAAAACCCAAATGAAATATAATTGGTTTAAACACGGTACAATCCACAGCTGTATGCTTGTTAAAGGTTGCGTAATCATTTTCATAACTATTTACAATGTCTTTAGCTTTTTAAACAATCTAAATAAAACTAAATTAAATAGATAAATAAATAAATAAAACAAAATGTGACAAAATGTACCTTTGACAGCTGCAAGACACCGAATGAGTTCCCTACACCAATGTCTGATGAGTTGTCCTCTGCAACCAAACAGTCTACAATAAATATGGTAAAGTTACACAACATGCAGTACATTGATAATAATCCACGCCTCCTCTTCAAAGGAAGAGTGATGAAATGAGTATGAACATGAAGTAGTGTGGTAAGGAGGGGGGAGGGGGGGTGGGGACCAGCACATGTATGTTAAGTCTGTTTAATATGTTGCTGTTTTGATGAGCTTATTGAAGGTTTAGATATCCTCAAAAATATAATGTGTATAATATATTTACATAAAACATTAAATAGCAATTTAAATAATTCAATATATAAACACAGTTAAAATAAAATAAGATATGACAATAAGACAAATATGAGATAGTATTAAGTGATAAAATGAATAATAAACAAATAAAAAAGAATCGAAACTGAAATTGAAAAGCAAAAACGTTTGGCAACAGGTGCTTACATTTCCTTCCTGTTTCCAGCAAATACACAGCGTCACTCTTATGAGTGTTAACATTACGCCAGACATGTAAGATCTGAGTAATCTTTGAACACTTGATTTGTATGTTTTTGGGAAACAGTGGTGTGAAAGATGAACTTTGTTATTGGAGTTTTAAAACAGCTGAATTGAAATAGGTTCTCTGTAATAAACTGTATAATTGTAGAAGTTAATGCAAAGTTACATTTAAGATAGGTGTTTTGGTCCATTACAATAAATCTAAATTAAATCTATGTATATTTCACATTATTTCAACAGCCTTTCAATGTTGCAGTTTTGCTTTAATTATCCAGTGTTTGACTACAAAGGCTGCACCTGCTGGAAACAGTCAGTAGTACAACGTGTATGACTATTACAATTACATCAAAAAAGCAAACATAAAGCAATAAGAATAACATCAAACCAAACATTTTTATGTAGCTCTTAAAAACTTTTTTGGTAGCCTGGATGCCAGCCAACCTTAGCCCCGCCCACAACATTCGAGGTCTGACCAGAATCTGAGTATGACCACATCAGGCACTTTTTGACGCACAAAGTGCGTCAAAAAGACAAAAACATAAGTATATAATACAAGCATAAAACACAAATCTTCTTGGCCTTGTGAACATTACCAGACTTCTTGACTCTGTCACAAACTGGCTCAGTGAATGTGACAAACAGTGATCTGCACCACATATGTCAGACCAACCTGATCTCATAGAATTCTGTGAAATGAACACGGCCCCATAACTCAAAATCTGTGGCAGCTTCATGGAATAGCCGAAAATTCCGTGACGTGCTCACAGAATTTTCACACATTTCGTGTCACCACAACGGATTTCTGTGAGACCATGTGGTCAGGCACCACAAAAAACAGGAAATTGACTAGCGGGTACCCAGATAATCCCACACTCTATTTTACTTCTGTTTTTCTTGAGAACTCTGTCGACATATGCACACCAAATGGTTTTTACTTCTTCATTCCTCTCCATGATTAGGTACCTACAGTATTATCTGTTCTGCTGTTATTCAGAATTACAAGGATGATTTACGGATCATATAAACCTTTTTTACGGCAGACATGTTGACATGTCATAGTAGGAAATGCACAGGTGTATTCAAAACCTTTAATGATGGTTGCATTCCACTTAGGAGAGACCCTGGTATTAAACCATTAATGATGGCTGCATTCCACTTAGGAGAGGTCCTGGTATTAAACCATTAATGATGGCTGCATTCCACTTAGGAGAGACCCTGGTATTAAACCATTAATGATGGATGCATTCCACTTAGTAGAGGTCCTGGTATTGTTCATGCTGACTCACTGAAATATCTTACTGGGACACTTGATGGAACTGAGCCAGCGTTAAGGTTATCAATTTCAGCTGTGCTTTTCCTACTATGACAAGTCAACATGTCTGCTGTGAAAAAGGTCCATTAACAATGTTCAAAGTTTGGAAACAGATAGTTAAGGAAACTTAAGAAAGCAAAATTCCCCTGCCAAGTTATTATTTTTTTACAGAGGAGCAATATAAAGCATCCTGACTGGAAACATTACAAACTGGCATGTTATTTAATCTAATTTAAAAATGATTATTCTATCTTCATTTATTTTATTCTCCCTTATTGTTTTAAAACACTTTGAACTGCCTCTGGGTTTGAGATGTGCTGTCCAAACATAGCTGCCATGCCTTGCTTTAATGCAGTGAGTTAATCAAAGGCAGACATTCCCATTTTTGTTAAAGCAGTTTTTTTTTTAGCTTAATTTACCTTAACTGAGCAGCTTTGGAGTCACTGGAATGGTTATATGACTTTTTCGGGATGAATGGTGGTAGTCTCGCTCCCCCCTAGCGCCTGTGAGCTGAAAAACCACCCTTCCATCTTTGGGCCGGTGAGCCGCCGGCCTCAGCGTGATATCAGGTCTTGCGATGTAATGAGTTGCTTCACAGCACTGCACACATACGCCCATTCAGGAACCGGCTAACAAGGTAGCGATGGAGTTTTTCACACTATCGTCATGGCTGAGCTGGCAAAAAAGAAGCAGAAAGCTCGGAAAGCATTGTCGGTTGAACAGAGGAAGAGGAAACGGCAGACTGACCGAGCGAGGAGTCAGACGCGAGTAAACATCGGAGCTGTAGGAGAGCTCTATAGAGAAACCTGCCAGCAAAAAGAGGGAAAACATCGAAGAAATGGCCAAAACTGCATAGCGCCTCTTTAAGTGGTACGTACCAGATAGTTTATCCAGCGTAGGAGATACTATTCTGGCCAGAACCTACGAGTTAAACTTCGGACGATGCCTGAAAATACTTTTTTTTTTCACCTTGCCTTTCTGAGAGAAAAGATCTGTTTCATATTCGTACAGGCGTCGCAAAGTTTGTCTGTAACAGATTTAAAATCACTTTTCATTTCAAAGAGCCTTTACTGTATCTGTCTACCTGTGTTAGTTTGTCATAAACCTGTTTCTTTATTAATCCATTATTGAGCTTATTTTGTACTCTGTCTGGTACTACACTGACAATGATCAAAGTTTAATTTATTCATGAAAAAAGCTTTTTGGTTTTTAGTATGTTGAAGAAATAGTCATAGTGTGTTGAAAAAAGTAATTGTACGTATGTCAAAAAAATACTCATAATATATGTCTAAAAAAACTCAGAAAAAGTCATAGTATAGTATGTCAAAAAATAGTCATCGTATAGTATGATGAAAAAAGTGATAAAAAAAGTCATAGTTTAATGTCGAATAAATAGTTGTAGTATAGTATGTCGAAAAAAATCATAGTATAGTATGTCGAAAAAAGAGTCACCGTAAAGTATGTCAAAAAAATAATCATCGTATAGTATGATGAAAAAGTCATAAAAAATCATAGTGTAGTATGTCGGAAAAATAGTCATAGTATAGTAAGTCGAAAAAAAGTCATAGTATAGTATTTTGATAAAGGCCTTGTATAGTATGTAGAAAAAATAGTCATATTATAGTATCTTGAAAAATTCATGGTATAGGATGTCGGAAAAAAACTACAGTATGGTATGTCATAATATAGTATGTGGAAGAAGTCGTAAAAAAGTCATAGTATACTATGTCAATTAAATTGATTGATGATGTAGCCTGGCTACAGTGCTGAAAAGAAATCTTGGGTTGTTCTTATTTCCTTCTGTTAGTGATGAGTTATTACTGATTTGACATTTCTGAGGGCCTTCTATATGTTTTCAGACTGTTTTGCCAATCTAAACGAAATTCTTCCAGTTTGGTGGAACGCCATTTACTTTCAAGTTTTCACAAGGTTTGTTTTAATTTGTGAGATATACCAAGGTGTAATAATTTCCTTTGCTTCATCATCTTCTTCTTGAGGGGAGCAACAGAGTCTAAAGTCGTCCGTAGTTGTAGCACCGTCTACAAAATTATCAATTTGGGAGGGATTAAAGTTAACATAAGAGTCCTTTGTTATATTAAGGAACAACATTGAATTAAATGCTGTTGGAATATCTTCCTTAAATTTAGTTCAGCAACGTGTACCAGAATGTGTGCATGTACCAAGACTTGTACTACAAGACGTTTAAGCTTCCTGACTGTTCTCCCGGCGTGGACCCGACCGTAACCTACCCCGTGGCTCTGAGCTCCCACCTTTGGGAGCCTGAAGCCCAACTTCTACATTCATGACTAGGGTTGGGTATCGTTTGGTTTTTTTTCGATTCTGGTGCTAAATCGATACTTTTAAAACGGTGCCGGTGCCTAAACGGTGCCTGAACCGGTACTTTTCAATAAAGTTAAAAAAAAAAAGAAGAAGAAAAAAAATAAGGGTAGTAAACAACAGTCAGTGACTTGTTTATTGCTAAGGCCATGGTCAAAATTAAAGATTTAATAAAAATGTCATAACTATAACAATAACTTATTTCACCAGTAAATTGCTGTTGAACCCCAGATGGGAAAAGGGTATTTTACAATTACTGTGAATGCACCACGAGGCTACCTGTTTTAAGTGAATCTGTGTTGTTTAATTCCGACAATGGCAGCTGCAAGTGAACGCATAGATTAACATACTGTATATCTATGAATTGTAGAAGTCCTCCACAGTGAAACACAGTCACACTTTACACTGTTTAACGTTAGCTGTCAGCATTTTAACCGTGATTAATCCAGCTGCTAGCTAAAGGTAGGCTAACGTTACATGCTGTCAGGTGTAGTGTAAAGTTGAGCACCGAAATGAGGCACCGAAACTTTTGTTCTTATTCGGTCTCGTTACTACCGTTTACGTCGGCACCGGTTCCCTATTGGCACCGAGTTTCGGTACCCAACCCTATTCATGACATACCTTTCTACTACTAGTCTCAAGAAATAAAGCACATTAACCCTACTGTTGTCCTCGGGTCAAATTTTACCCATTTTCAAAAAGTTTCTATATCCGAAATTTGGGTTTCTTTCAACCAAAAACATTACGTGGATGGTTCCATACAATGCTCTTCACAAGTTAAATAAATGGTCAGTTGGTCCATGGCAATAAAACTAAATTAAATCTATGTATATTTCACATTATTTCAACAACATTTCAATGATGCAGTTTTTCTTTAATTATCCAGTGTTTGACTGCAAAGGCTGCACCTGCTGGAAACAGACAGTAGTAGAACGTGTATGCCTATTACAATTGTATCAAAAAAGCAAACATAAAGCAATAACAAAAACATTGAACCAAACATTTTTATGTAGCTCTTTAAAATGAAAGACAAAAATAGCATAATAAAATAAAAAAGCCCCAGAATGGCACATGCAAATTAAGAAGAAAAGTATTTTCCAACACACTCGCAATTCTTTTTTTCATTCAGTTCTTTTTTTTGTAGAACTCATGGTTGAACTGTAACTTTGTCCAGTTTATTTTTCCGAGGCGAATAGAACAGACAGCTACGTGCGAGTGTTGGCAGCTATGGACTATGGTGCAGGTAGATTATTTTCTGAAATATAGTGACTTTATTCTTATAATAGCCTATTATCACTTTATATTTCTCAAAATATCACAACTCTGAGTTATATTTTGAATGTGCACAAAGTTTTGGACATGAGCAGAAATCTTGCTCAAACATTATATTCCAGGGGTTTATTAATAAATTAAAATGAATAATGTATCTTTGAGTTGAATAATTGTCATATGCACATTTAAGGAGGTTACATCCCCAACAAAAGACGCAAAAGAGAAGAGAAGAGTAAATGATGCTAGGCTACATGTGTGCTGACTCAGATATAATTAGGACAGTCAATCCAAAGGAGAATACATAGATGAAAGCAATACAGAATTCCTGAGAGCCTTACTGCAATATATTCCATTATGTTTTTATATTTGGATTGTAATCTATGTTTCCCTTTACATAAAGATATTTCCAGTGTATAGATTCAGAAAAAGGTAGAAATAGGTGCATACAAATTCACCAGAATGCAGGAAATGAAGTGTTTAATGCTCCAAATTCACCACACAAATCTGGAAACAAAACCTTGGCCTTTGGGTTGGCAGGCCAGTTATGATTAGGCCAAATGTTGGCGCCATCTAAATTACATCTACAAACTGGCCAGCAGAAATGAACATACACCGGCTATTAACAAGCTGGGCAAGCCATTCGCCATTTTGCACTGCATTCAGTTTAATTGAATGGGTCCGGGCTAAGCCCCGAACCTCCACAAGTCCTAGAAATGCCCCTGGTGGTGTAGTCTAATGTAGTGGGTATACTGTACTATACATAAATATATTGGCCTATATATATATATATAGGCCAATATTATTATACATTATTATTATTATATATATATATATATATATATATATATATATATATATATATATATATATATATATATATACATACAGTGAGGAAAATAAGTATTTGAACACCCTGTTATTTTTCAAGTTCTCCCACTTGGAAATCATGGAGGGGTCTGAAATTGTCATCATAGGTGCATGTCCACTGTGAGAGACATAATCTAAAAAATAAAAATCCAGAAATCACAATATATGATTTTTTAACTATTTATTTGTATGATACAGCTGCAAATAAGTATTTGAACACCTGTCTATCAGCTAGAATTCTGACCCTCAAAGACCTGTTAGTCTGCCTTTAAAATGTCCACCTCCACTCCATTTATTATCCTAAATTAGATGCACCTGTTTGAGGTCGTTAGCTGCATAAAGACACCTGTCCACCCCATACAATCAGTAAGAATCCAACTACTAACATGGCCAAGACCAGCTGGTCAATGACCTGAAAAGAGCTGGGACCACCGTTTCCAAGGTTACTGTTGGTAATACACTAAGACGTCATGGTTTGAAATCATGCATGGCACGGAAGGTTCCCCTGCTTAAACCAGCACATGTCCAGGCCCGTCTTAAGTTTGCCAATGACCATTTGGATGATCCAGAGGAGTCATGGGAGAAAGTCATGTGGTCAGATGAGACCAAAATAGAACTTTTTGGTCATAATTCCACTAACCGTGTTTGGAGGAAGAAGAATGATGAGTACCATCCCAAGAACACCATCCCTACTGTGAAGCATGGGGGTGGTAGCATCATGCTTTGGGGGTGTTTCTCTGCACATGGGACAGGGCGACTGCACTGTATTAAGGAGAGGATGACCGGGGCCATGTAGTGCGAGATTTTGGGGAACAACCTCCTTCCCTCAGTTAGAGCATTGAAGATGGGTCGAGGCTGGGTCTTCCAACATGACAATGAGCCGAAGCACACAGCCAGGATAACCAAGGAGTGGCTCTGTAAGAAGCATATCAAGGTTCTGGCGTGGCCTAGCCAGTCTCCAGACCTAAACCCAATAGAGAATCTTTGGAGGGAGCTCAAACTCCGTGTTTCTCAGCGACAGCCCATAAACCTGACTGATCTAGAGAAGATCTGTGTGGAGGAGTGGGCCAAAATCCCTCCTACAGTGTGTGCAAACCTGGTGAAAAACTACAGGAAACGTTTGACCTCTGTACTTGCAAACAAAGGCTACTGTACCAAATATTAACATTGATTTTCTCAGGTGTTCAAATACTTATTTGCAGCTGTATCATACAAATAGTTTAAAAATCATACATTGTGATTTTTGGATTTTTTTTTTTAGATTATGTCTCTCACATTGGACATACACCTACGATGACAATTTCTGACCCCTCCATGATTTCTAAGTGGGAGAACTTGCAAAATAGCAGGATGTTCAAATACTTATTTTCCTCACTGTATATATATATGGGCCAGAATCTGCCTTTTTGGGGGGGGGGAATATCATAGTGGGGGGTCTGGGTGTCGTTATTTTGAGCGTCAAAGACTTTTCTGCATTCAGATAACTTTCCGGAAGCCGTGCAGCTGAAACATGTTTTCATCATTCATACTGTTAAACTGCTGAAAGCATTGCTGTCCATTCTGCAACAACACACAGAGGCCAAAATCTTGTCTATGGCCCCTTTCCTCATGAAAACACACAGAACTAAGTCTGCAAGAGGACTCAACCTAAGAAACCCATTAAACAGGACTGGGAGGAAGTTAAATCTGAATTCCTCTTTCAGAAACAATATGGGTCTGGGCAGGAACAGCAGTGTGTAAATAAGCAGCACCAGGACCAATGTTGCCACAATTCGGCGTTTTTCATCAGCGGGAACTGAGATGGAAGCAGACAGGGCTGCGATGGTCCCACCCAGGAAGAATATGAGCAGTAGGAGGGGAAGGAGGACTAATATGTATAAGATGATGACTGGGAACTCTAAAGAAAAACAGAAAACCAGAGTGATGAGACAGACGGGAGAAAGGATCCAGACCAGGACACAGACCCCCACGGAGATATTGATGGTTTGTCTGGAGCGGTACCACAGTGGGCAGGCGACGACCAAATACCTGTAATACAAGATGTAAGACACAGCTTCAGAATGAGGTAGGAATACAAAGGTCAGACACAGAAGTAGTTACACACATTCTGGATAGACTGATACCTTTCCAGGGCGATGCACACCATGAAGCCAACACTGGCCATCAGACTAGAGACGTAAATCAAATCAATGCCCGGGACCTCAGGTTTTGCCACAAAACCGATCATGCAGCAGAACTGAATGATGTCAGAAATGAGAAGGTTGATGACGTAGATCGGAGCGACATGATCCTTTCGCACCTGCAGGAAAACATTGGTTAAAGTAAAGAGAGCAGTTGTAAACATGTTCTGAACTCCTCCTCCCAAATATGTCTGCAGGGTTCAATCAGCTTAATTTACATTTTAATTTTGCAGTTCTTTATTCCTGTAAACGTATAGGTCATTAAAAATACTTCACCCCAGCCCTCTGACATGTGGCCCCAAACTCAGATCAAGATCCTTTACAGACCGACACTTTACACAAATAGATCTCAGTCATAATGTACGTACCAGAGAATGAAGACAATAGATGGCCACGAGGGTCAAAGGAAGTCCAATACTGATGATTATGCATGTCACAACATCTATGATGAATTCTTCTCGTCTGTCATAGTTATAATAGTATGATGTGTCAGTAACGTAAACATCTTCCATTGTTCATAGTGAAACCTGTTTAAGAGATCAGGTTATAAAAAGAGATGTGAAACATTGTTTAATATCTACCTAACATTGTTCAGTTCACACAAATGCAGTATCCATATGTAGAATACTCACTCATCAAATAATTTAAAACAAAATGCATATTACTTTCAGTATCAAAATTCCTTAAAGGTGACATGGCATGAAAATTTCAATTTATGAGGTTTTTTAACATGAATACAGGGCTGGACTGGGACAAAAAATTGGCCTGGGCATTTTTGGCCCAGGCGGCCCACACCGACCGTGATTGGTCAGACACATTCCCTCAGTCCTCTTAAAATATGTGTGGATTCTATGATAACAATTGCCTAGTGTTCTGTGTTCATGTGATCGTTTTGGATCCTTCAAGAGAGGTCTCAATGTTGATATTACACTTAAATAAGTAATTTATTCTTAGAGTTATGATTTGTATATTGATGGTATTTTTATTATTTTTTATTATTGATATTTAATATTGTATTGCCATTATTGTTATTATTACTATTTTGCTTAATATTGGCTTAGCAACTTTAAAAACAGTTTACTGTTAATTTTAACTATTGTAAGATTCATATTTTTATGGCTTTGGACACAAGTGTCTGCTAAATACTATAACCACAACCGTTACCCTTCCCAAAAGCTACAATAAAGTGGAGAGTAGTATATGCCCTGGAAAAGAGCACCAATACAAGAGAAGCTAATTAAACTTTTCAATGAACACTGATGCTTGTATCAACACTGATTTTAAAGATACACAGACTTTTCAGCTAGCCTACAGGCTAACCACTAGCATTTTCAATGTGAGCTTAGCAGTTAGGTTACCTGACAACCACTAACTTTAATGTTACAGCCCTGTTAATTTGCCTACTCCTTACCACATTGTCATCTACTCTCTCTTCCATCTTTTCCTCACTCGCTCCCATGGCCCTGTCATGGTCACTCTCCTCCTTCTTTCTGCTTCTCTGTATAGCCAGCCACCTCTCCTCCTCCTCGGCTTCAGGTAATGCTGATGTTGAAGCAGCTACTACAGTCCCAAACATGTCAGAAATGTTGGCACATTTTGAGGAATCCACCCGTAGATTATTAATCCTTTTCTCCTGTAATGTCTTTGCACCTCCCTTGCGCTTTGGTGGTCGTTTGTCCATTTTAACGTGAATAAAAACTTCCATCATAATATTACAGCTTGTGTCTCAGGGCCGGGAGGCGTGGCCATAGTGGGATTCGTAAATTTGTGGCCCGGAGTGGTGAAGGGGGTTCCTGGATTTGATTGGGTCAGGCCAGTGCCAATAAAGAAAATTAACCAATGGGCCGCTGTGAGTCCTTTATGGGCCGGCCCGGCCCAAAAATAAAAAAGGCCTATTCATATCGGCGATTCGGCCCAAAAGTGCATCGGCCCACCGGGAAAATGCCCAGTATGCCCGATAGCCAGTCCAGCCCTGCATGAATATGAGTTCCTACAACCTGTCTATGGTCCCCCAGTGGCTAGAAATGGTGATAGGTGTAAACCGAGCCCTGGGTATCCTGCTCTGCCTTTGAGAAAATGAAAGCTCAGATGGGCCAATCAGGAATCTTCTCCTTATGAGGTCATAAGGGGAAAGGTTACCTCCCCTTTCTCTGCTTTGCCCGCCCAGAGAATTTGGGGGGGGGGGGATATGTCTGTTTCTCTACCCCTTTAAATATTTACTATGATGGAGTTTAATCCCAAAAGCCACAATTCATGGATCCATGTTGATATCATGCTCATCTATAATAAATATTTGCATATCTGCAACTAAGTCTCTCCTGATTGAAATGGCACATCCTAAGGAAAGCTCATTGTGGGACTGGCTCTAGTGGCTGTAATTCTGCACCAAGGCTGAATTTCGGGAAAGAGACTTCAGATACAGTATTAGGGGACCACTAAGGTCTATATAAAAGAGACTTCAGATACAGTATTAGGGGACCACTAAGGTCTATATAAAAGAGACTTCAGATACAGTATTAGGGGACCACTAAGGTCTATATAAAAGAGACTTCAGATACAGTATTAGGGGACCACCAAGGTCTATATAAAAGAGACTTCAGATACAGTATTAGGGGACCACTAAGGTCTATATAAAAGAGACTTCAGATACAGTATTAGTGACCACTAAGGTCTATATAAAAGAGACTTCAGATACAGTATTAGGGGACCACTAAGGCCTATATAAAAGAGACTTCAGATACAGTATTAGGGGACCACTAAGGTCTATATAAAAGAGACTTCAGATACAGTATTAGGGACCACTAAGGTCTATATAAAAGAGACTTCAGATACAGTATTAGGGGACCACTAAGGTCTATATAAAAGAGACTTCAGATACAGTATTAGGGGACCACTAAAGTCTATATAAAAGAGACTTCAGATACAGTATTAGTGACCACTAAAGTCTATATAAAAGAGACTTCAGATACAGTATTAGGGGACCACTAAGGTCTATATAAAAGAGACTTCAGATACAGTATTAGGGGACCACTAAGGTCTATATAAAAGAGACTTCAGATACAGTATTAGGGGACCACTAAGGTCTATATAAAAGAGACTTCAGATACAGTATTAGTGACCACTAAGGTCTATATAAAAGAGACTTCAGATACAGTATTAGGGGACCACTAAGGTCTATATAAAAGAGACTTCAGATACAGTATTAGGGGACCACTAAGGCCTATATAAAAGAGACTTCAGATACAGTATTAGGGGACCACTAAGGTCTATATAAAAGAGACTTCAGATACAGTATTAGGGACCACTAAGGTCTATATAAAAGAGACTTCAGATACAGTATTAGGGACCACTAAGGTCTATATAAAAGCATCCAAAGAACACCATGTCATGGGACCTTTAATATTTGTTACCCTATCTGCTTATGATATTTAATCAAATACTACAGTTTCAGATAGCACAAGTTCTGGTGATGAAATATTTAACGTGCTGATGTGAGGTCATTACTGCAGCCACAGAACCTCGTCCGTGTTTCAGTAATTTAATATAATGATTAGTGCTGTCAAACAATTATATTTAATTGCGATTAATCGCATTAATGCGCACAAAACAGTGAAAGCAATCACTTGATGGGAAAAGGGTATTTTACAATAACTTTGAATGCACTACGAGGCTGGCGAGGCGAGGCTGAGTCTGTGTTTTTCAGACAACGGCAGCTACAGTCTGGTGTTGGAATCCTCTCCAGTGAAATACAGACACACTTTACACTGTTTAGCTGTCAGCATTTTAACCGTGTTTACTGCAGCTGCTAGCTAACGGAAGGCTAACGTCACCTGCTGTTGAGTGTAGTGTTAACTAGCTAACGGTAGGCTAACATTACCTGCTGCTAAGTGTAGTGTTGACTAGCGTCCCGTGCAGCTCAGTCATCGTATTTTCATGACACACACAACTATTTTGCATAAAAACTCATTATTATCATCCTCATAATTTCCCAAATATCTTTCCGTGAATTAATGTTTCAGAACATACATACTGTACATACATACATACACACACATACTTACATACATACACACATACATACACACACACATACATACATGTACTTACATACATACACACATACATAATACATACACACACATACATACATACATACATACACAGACATACATACATACATACACACATCTATCCATACATACATACATACATACATACATAATACATACATACATACATACATACATACATACACACATACAGTCATGTGAAAAAATTAGGACACCCATGCTAAAGTTGACTAAAAAGAGGAATAAAAACAATCATCTTTTGGAAATTGATCTTAGTGCCTTAATTAAAAAAATGGGGAAAAATCCAACCTTTAAGGACACCAATTTTCTTTGTGAATGAATAATGTATCGTAAATAAATAAATAAATGTTCTTCCTTAAAATACAGGGGGCATAAGTCAGTCCACCCCTATGTTAAATTCCCATAGAGGCAGGCAGAGTTTTATTTTGAAAGGCCAGTTATTTCATGGATCCATGATTCATGCATCCTGATAAAGTTCCCTTGGGCTTTGGAATTAAAATAGCCCCCCCACATCATCACATACCCTTCACCATAGGGGGGAGGGGGTGGGCTATTTTTATTCCAAAGGCCAATAACTGGCCTTTAAAAATAAAAATCTTGTTAATTTTTTCACATGACTGTACATACACACATACATACGTAGGCTGGACTACAATAGAGATCCCCCGAGTTACCCCCATAAAGGAGGTACTGGACCAGCTCTCTGTTTAAAGGGTCCAAGCCCCGAGCCCCATTGCCTTCGAATTACCATACATGTTTTGCTTGTAGCGTTAAAATCACCTTTTAACTTTTAGCTATTATTCATTGTGCCTTCATCACCTACTCAGGCGGAAAGTCCCCAATCTTCCTAGGTAGAGACTAATGATGGAAAGTCTCTTGTTTCCCACTTGTTGGCCTACGTCAGGGATCTCAACTTACTTGACAATACACACACACACACACACACACACACACACACACACACACACATACATAAATATACATACATTTGTAAGAAATAGTCTTTGTTGACTACATTCCTGAAATATCTACACAGTATTTCTTTTGTCGTTTAATTTACCATTAATTGTGCATGTACTTGATTTTGCATCCTTATATCTTTTTTTAGCCGGTTTCTTAAACTACATTTTCTGTCTTTTTACACAATAACATATCCATAAGGCTTACAACTTAAGGTAAAACAGGGAAAAACCCAAATGAAATATAGTTGGTTTAAACACAGTACAGTCCCCAGCCGTCTGCTTGTTAAAGGTTATATAATCATTTTCATGACTATTTACAGTGTATTTACCTTTTTAAGCAATCTGTATAATAAAATGTGACAAAATGTACCTTTGACAGCTGCAAGACACCAAATGAGTTCCCTACACCAATGTCTGATGTGTTGTCCTCTGCATCCAAACAATCTACAATAAATATGGTAAAGTTACACAACATGCAGTATGTTGATCCTAATCCACGCCTCCTCTTCCAAGGAAGAGTGAAGAAATGAGTATGAACAGGAAGTAGTGTGGGAGGGAGAAGGGGGGAGGGGAGTTGAAAGACACCACAGGGAGTAATCAGCATGCATGATAATGGTTTTGAATGGCTGGCTCACTCTCAAGTTTCCTTCACAAGTGTGATTCAAGGGTTATTCTAGGTCACATGTGTCAAACTCAAGGCCCATGGGCCAAATCCGGCCCCTTGCAGATTTACATCTGGCCCGTCTATCAATTTGGGTTCACGATAAATTTTGGCCCGCCTAGTTGTGCGCCAAACCAAAACACAGGAAATTGTTTTTTAAACTGCAATTTCCGGACATTCAAAGCAGAATTTGGGCAGATTTGCCGACTCTGAGACTCAGAAATTCCCCGAGACTCAGAGAGTTTAATATTCAGGCTGTGAAACAAAGATGTAATCATTGTTTTGCTTGATTTGCTAAATTCTATCATGGATTTTGATGACTTTTGTGGGCCTTCATGTCAACAAAAATGCAACGAAAAGCATACAAAATGTCGGAAAAAGCAACAAATTTACAAAAAGATGACAAATGTCTGAGAAAGCCACAAAACATTTGGAACAAAACCAACAAAAATGAGGAAAAAAGCTACCAAAATGTTAAAGTGACATGCATTAACAAAAGCACGTCAAACTCTTCATGTCTGGCCCTTGGGGTGATTCTCTTTTTCCAGTGTGGCCTTCTGGGAAAATGAGTTTGACACCCCTGTTCTAGGTCTTACTGACACAGAGTTACAGAGGCTAGAATGGAGGTTTTTTTCCCCGTCCAAGTCGTACATCTGTAAACTGACTAAAACACACTGCTGTAAACACATCTAGGTGAGATACACACAACACAAGACCAGAGCCACATGTCTCCGCTTACTACAGAAAAAAATTGAAGTCAAATATGTCCATTTGGAAAGGACAAAAAAAGTGTAAAATTCAAAACTTAACATAACAAATACACAAACACACACACACCAATCACACACAAACTTGAACTTGAAAACTATTGACATAAATAAGTAATTAGAAATTGTTCAGGGTGTGCTATGCATTATAGTCCTGTTAGATTTTTTAGACAACGTATTTTTATTGTGCTTTCAGACAAATACACAAAGACAATAAACACTTAAGACAAAGACAAATAAATAAATTAAAAGTAAATTAAAAATTGAATTAAAAAAATCGTACATTACATAATACACATTATATCCCTAGCGTGGTGATCCGCAGACGCAGTTAATCCATTTTGTTCGCCAGCAAGCGAACATTGGCGAGGAAAAGGCTTGGAAGATCGATGTGGAGTTAGCTTCAGCCTCGCTCGAATTCCACCGCGATATATCGGGCTGCTGCGTTCTCCGTTCAACGGAGAGTGCCTAGACCCCCCAGGCTGCAAATTAAATGTGCTGCCGCTAGAGTGCATCTAGATTTCTAGGCTAGGTCATCGGCTAAATCTGATGAAAAAAAAATAATCGTATCGGCACTAAAAACTGACTTTTTTCGTCATACTAATGACTTTCTATGATTTTTTCGACATACTAAACTATGACGTTTTATGACTTTTTTCAACATACTATACTATGACTTTTATGATCTTTTTCACATACTATGACTTTTTTTTCGTCATACTATGATTTATTCGACATACTATACTATGACTGATGTCGAAAAAAATCACAAAAAGTCATAGTATAGTATGTTTAAAAAAAAAAAGTCATATAGCATGTCGAAAAAAGTCACAGTCATAGTATAGTATGTACTGTTTAACGGCGACTTTGCCTAGCAGGAGGACAAGTACACACACACACACACACACACACACACACACACACACACACACACACACACACACACACACACACACACACACACACACACAAAACAGCAAAACGTTTGGTTCATTTTAAAAGCATTTTAATGTCTTTTTGCACATATGTAACAGAGAAGGGGAGAAGTCTACGGGTGCAGATCCAACTAGCAGTGACCCCTGGTCCACATCACACAGACTACCCCACCTACAAACCCGGGCCCCGCCCCCCCCCCCCCCACATGCCCACCCACCCCCATTGTGGCATTATTGATTGTGCAATATGAAGAAATATCTCATTACTATGGTTACAGTGACAGAGAAATGCACACTATATTTATCTAATTGCCAGAGAATGTAGCGAAAAGAAGAAAAGAAAACAATAAGCATTTCAGGACCAATCACCAAGTGAAGAGTTTTTCAGTTAGTTGAGATGTTTCACCAAAGAGCCCCAATTGACCGACAATCACACCCAACTTTCACATTTTTGGGGCTCGTTCCTGCTGTTTTGCTTCCACTTTTTCTGGCTGGTACGGAAGTTAATTAATGACAAAATTGCGAGTGAGCGCAAAACAAATTCAAGCTTTAATTAAGCAGGTTATACAGTAAGAGCTTGGATTTGGGGTTAAGTTTGAAATCTCAACTCACCTTTTCTGTCAGCTATTTTTGCCGATTTTGTGAATTGATTTGTTTACTATTATGTACTTTAAATTGGGTCAAATAACATTAAAGAGTGTTTCAAAGTTTTGGCACGCAAAGGTAAACAGACTACCAAAACTACAGCATGCTAATTTAAAGATAACATGCGACAGGAAGGCGGTCCACACAATGAGGTCTCAAAACATTGATAAGAAGTCACAAATTGGTACCTAAAAGTTGCAAACCATGCTAAAGAAATCTGTTTCTGCATGCTCTCAAATCTCGACTCGCAGATTTATTACAGCCCAAATCTTTCTCTGTTCATTTTGTCATTAAAGAACTTCCATATTAAAAAAGCAACCAAACAAGTAACTCAACACATTTCACTTCATTGGCGGCAAAAGTCTGAAAAAAAATAATAAAAATTGAGTGCTGAAGCCAACAAGCAAGCGACCATTATTCTGCAACATTACTCACTTCCAGTAAATGCTTTTTATAGAACCAACTTGTCCACTAAACAGCAATGCTTAAAGTAATTTTGTTTTTATATAGTACATCTACGTCTCCATACTAAACCTTAGACATACATAGCTTAAAGGGGAACTATGCAGTTTTGTAGCTTAATTTACCTTTACTGAACAGCTTCGGAGTCATTGGAATGGTTACATGAATTTTTTTCGGGTTGAATGGTGGGCGTCTCGCTCCCCCCTAGCACCTGTGAGACGAAAAACCACCCGTTGCTTCAGCGTCAGGAAGTATGGCGTGATATCAGGTCTCACCATGTAACGAACTGCTTCACGGCACTGCACACGTACACACCCATTCAGGAACCGGCTAACAAGGTAGCGAGTTTTTCACACTATCGTCATGTTTGAGCCGGTTAAAAAGAAGCAGAAAGCTAAGAAAGCATTGTCGGAGGAACGGAGGAAGAGGAAACGGCAGACTGACCGAGAGAGGAGTCAGACACATAGGAGTAAACATAGGAGCTGTCAAATATCTATTCTGAAGCTGAAGGGGGGGCTCTAAAGAGAAACCTGCCAGCAAAAAGCCAGAATACAGCCAAGAAATGGCCAAAACTGCATAGCGCCCCTTTAACTGTGGAACACAAAATACATACTGGAGGAAACCAAACATATTCCAAATAGCTAAGGGAAGAAAGAAAGGTTTTTAAAAATGTAACCAGAGTAGAAAATAAACCTTACTGGATGCCTTAAATGTTGAGCTAACAAACATTCTTACTGGTCTTTAGTTATTTAGTTACGCATCGAGACTCGATGGCTCCTTCATTTAGATTTGTTAAGTGTACACAACCGTTAAGAACGTTATACTCAATTGAAGCTTATTACGGTCGGTAGGTCTTATTAGTAGTAAATATAGGTGAAATTTAACAGGTTTATTTAATAACATTGTTTGTTATACACAAGTTATACATACAGTTCAAAGCACCGCAGGGTAACACTCCAAATTACAGCCAATTTCTGCTTCCTTTCTTTCTGTAAAGCTGCAGGAATTAGACAGCACCAGAACGCAACGGAACATAATGAATAATGATTAGCTTTTCACAGGTTTATTGCACAAATGTAACCGACAGAAAAGCAGGATTATTCAGTGCACAAAATGCGGTTTTAGTGCGCTTTTGTTTTGTACTTGGAATTTTCTGCTCAAGTACAACACGTGTCGGAATATATATTTTTTTACAATTTTCACAACACGATTCTGTACTTTTTAGACCTTCACGTAGACACGTCAGCTGCAAATTAGAAAACCGTGAGAGGTGTAATTTCAGAGGTTTACCCCGCTGTGGTCTCAGTTTTCCCCACTACAGAGGGATACACGTCATCTTGCAAAGACAAGGCCTCGCAAAAACTGAGGATGGACCCTAACAGGAGCTAACTACAACTACCCTCCCCCCCAAAAAAGAATGAAACTGAGACAACTTGGAAGCGTAAACACAACCCACAAAAGGCAGTAGTTGACGAAAAAAGCCGGGAGATAGAAAACACAAATAATAGCAATAGGAATAATAATAATAATAATAATAAACAGGAATATTCTGGGAACTCCTCTACATCGTGTTGTTGTTCAGCGGCAAACTCTGGTTTTTATTATTTTCATGACAGCAGCTGCCTGAAGCGTTTGCAGACCCCCCTTTTTAAATGTTTTTTTTTTCTCCAATCCAATCTTTTTTTTTTATTCGTTTTTCCTGCTCCTTATCTTACAAAAAAAGTGAACAGAGGACACAGGTGGTTGTGTTGTAGCTGTACTGATGCTCTGAGCCGGACCGGGGCGGTTAATAGGCACAGAGTGGAGAGTTTTGGCTCGGAGCTTGCATGCTGGAGTCACGCTTTTGAGAGAGGAAGAGGAGGAAGAGGAAGAAAGAATAGAAGGGGAGAGAGGCTGTTTGGGGGATCTGATTTGACATAGCAACTGCTAACGCTGTCACTGCTGGGTGCTGCAGGCACGGCCCAGATCGTCCGATGTCCTGTCCACGTTAGGGCTGTGCAATAAGTCCAAATTTGAATCGCGATTAAGATTTTGGCTCCTTACGATCACAGAACACAACGATCGAGAATAACGGTTATTTTGCACATTACGTTTTGCAGATAAACTCTTAGTTTGCCTCGTGTTCTTAACGGGAGAAGTATGACAGAAAATCTCACAGTTCAAGGTGTTTTCACTGTGGATTTGTTTAACTGTTTCATGGTTTTGTGATTTCAATAAATGCAACTTCTTCCCAAAAGACGACGAGTTATCAGGTTAAAAAAATTTGGATTTCAATATTGACCAAAAATATCTTGATTGTGACTTTTTTCATAATTGAGCAGCCCTACTCTATGTTGATAAAAACAAGCAATAAAGTACGTTTTCCCTCATCGACGTATTACATCAACAGACATTGATTACATTTAAATCCATTTAAAAGTTAATTTAATTAGCAGTTATTCTGTTAGTATTTTTTAGTTATTACATTCTCAGGCTACATTTACATCGCTACGTTTTTATCTCCGAAAGAAAAACTAATCTCTGTTTAAACTAACACGCCCAAAACTAAATATCTCATTATCATTCTGGTATACTGGGCATAAACAGGAGGCAGCGTGGAGGCTCCGTCCCCTGCTGGTAGTTGCCATGGTAATGTTAGTAGGTTTAAGTCTCAGAGAACGAGACGTCGTGACAGATAAGAGCCAATCAGGACGGAGAAACAGTGTCGCCGTTGCCAAAGGTCTCCGTTTGGAGCCGTTGAGACTGAAACACAACCCCGCAGATTATCAACCAGAACGGGTCAGAAGTGTTTCCTAATGTCTCCAGAGCAGGGGGAATGAGAGGGGGGAAACACCAGGGCAGGGGGAATGAGAGGGGGGAAACACCAGGGCAGGGGGAATGAGAGGGGAAACACCAGGGCAGGGGGAATGAGGGGGGGGAAACACCAGGGCAGGGGGGAATGAGAGGGGGGAAACACCAGGGCAGGGGGAATGAGAGGGGAGACACCAGAGCAGGGGGAATGAGAGGGGAAACACCAGGGCAGGGGGAATGAGAGGGGGAAACACCAGGGCAGGGGGAATGAGAGGGGGGAAACACCAGGGCAGGGGGAATGAGAGGGGGGAAACACCAGGGCAGGGGGAATGAGAGGGGGAAACACCAGGGCAGGGGGAATGAGAGGGGGGAAACACCAGGGCAGGGGGAATGAGAGAGGGAAATGAAAGGGGGAAATGCCAGTGCAGGGGGAATGAGAGGGGCAAACACTAGAGCAGGGAGAATGAGAGGGGGAAACGCCAGAGCAGGGGGAATGAGAGGGGCAAACACTAGAGCAGGGGGAATGAGAGGGGGAAACGCCAGAGCAGGGGGAATGAGAGTGGGAAAAGTAACAGAAGATATTCCTTTTTAAACCAAAACGTAGCGATGTAAATGTAGCCTGTAGTTGCTACAAGCTGACTCTAAATCGAACGTTCGGCCGATTGACACGAACATCTTCAACAAAGATTTAACTGGAGATGGATCGATAACGACGAGCGACCCCAAACAGCACCAGAGGGAAGCAGAGGAGGAGGAGGAGGAGGAGGAGGAGGAGGAGGAGGAGGAGCGTCTATTTCTTCTTGCTGAACAGGCTGAAGCGTTTCTCCTTGTCTTTCTCTCGTTTGCCTGGGCTGGACTCGGCCGCCGAAGCCGTCGCCGTGGCGACGGAGGCCGGCAGCGTCTGAGCGCGTGCGGCGGGGGCGGGCGTGCTATGGCTGCTGGGCGTCACCTCCACCTTGTCGCCCGGCACCGCGGTCGAGATGGCCGAGATCCACACGTTCATCTCCTCCTGGAGGATGGATGGAGACGGAGGGAAGGGTTAAGTAATAACAACACATTATGTAACAATGCATTACGTAATAACAATGCATTATGTAATAATAACGCATTACTTAATAACAAGGCATTATGTAATAACAATGCATTATGTAATAACGCATTACTTAATAACAATGCATTACGTAATAACAATGCATTATGTAATAATAACGCATTACTTAATAACAATGCATTACGTAATAACAATGCATTATGTAATAATAACGCATTACTTAATACAACGCATTATGTAAAAATGCATTACGCAATAACGCATTATGTAATAACAGCGCATTACTTAATAACAATGCATTATGTATTAACAATGCGGGTGTTATTACATAATGCGGGTGTTAGTACATAATGCAGGTGTTAGTACATAATGCAGGTGTTAGTACATAATGCAGGTGTTAGTACATAATGCAGGTGTTAATATATAAAGCGGCTGTTATTACATAATGCAGATGTTATTACATAATGCAGGTGTTAATACATAATGCGGGTGTTAATACATAATGCAGGTGTTATTACATAATGCAGGTGTTAATACATAATGCAGGTGTTAATACATAATGCAGGTGTTATTACATAATGCCTTGTTACCCACCAAAATATTGATAAAAAGAAATAATGGAGGTGAAACTTACGTCATCTTTGGCTTGGAAGAGATACTCGTTGCCGTCAGTGATCCTGTGGAAGTTGGAGAATGCATTAACTACGTTAGTATTTTTGCTTATTGTGATGTAATTTCCTGGAGTATCTTCAAATGTTTAAAATCAGTAAAACCTGAGCTAAAAGGGCTATGCAAGTCAATAAAAAATAACAATTAACAAAAGTATTAAAATTGTGTCATACATTTAAAGTGCTCATATTGTGCTTTTTGGCATTTTCCCCTTTCCTTTATTGTGTTATATATCTTTTTGCGCACGTTATAGGTTTACAAAGTGAAAAAGTCAAGTCCGTTACGAAAATACGGTAAATCTTAAAAGTGGCGCTTCCGTCCTAATTATGGTTTTAAACAAAAGTTTGACTAAGGGCAATTAGTCAAGAGATAGACAAGTCCATACATACCCTTCTCATGTCCGTGTGTGCTGTAACGCTGTCTGACGGCTCCATCGGTAGCTTAGCCTAGCACAGAACATGCAGGTGACTGGTTCCAACTAGCCTACTGCGTGACAAAATAACGCCAACATGTTCCTATTTCCATGCTGTGATTTGTAGAGTCACAGTGTGTACAAAAAACAACGTAACATGAGACACAGCCATCTTCTAACAGTAAACAAACCGGGAACTATATTCTCAGACAAGCTTGCTGCAAAGCAAATCATTCCACCCAAGTACTATATTCTTCCACCTGAGAATATAGTTCCCGGTTTGTTTACAGTTAGAAGACGGCTGTGTCTCATGTTACGTTGTTTTTTGTACATGCTGTGACTCTATAAATCACAACATGTAAATAGGAACATGTTGGCGTTATTTTGTCACTTATTGGGAGCAGTAGGATTACTGGAACCATTCACCTGCATGTTCTGTGCTGGCCTGATGCTGCTGGAGGCGTCAGACAGCCTTACAGCACACACGGAGATGAGAAGGGTATGTATGGACTAGTCTAACTCTGGGGGTTACGGTGAATAAGCTAAATTCCCAATAAGTCGGCGTGTTCCTTTAAAGTCAGCCTGCTTGAACTTATCAGGAAGCTCACTTGAGTTTGAAAACGTGTTTCTTCTTCTTGTAGTCCAGCGCCACCTCGCAGACGGCGTCCCTCAGGGTGACGGGGATCTCGCTGTGGTAGGGAATCCCTTGACTGGCGCTCTTCTGATCCTTATAGAAACCCATCTCCTGCTGATTGATCACACAGTACACGTTGTGCCACGACCTGCAGACACACAGTCACGTCATTCAGCAAACATCTTCAATAACGACACATAATAACACATTTTATTTATACAGCACTTTCCAAAGTACTCAAAGACGCCGTAGGGCCGATCAGCCAAAGACCAAGGATGCGAATGGCCATTGTTCACATCAAAGACAAACAAGTGGGCCAATCACATGAGCTCTCTTCTCTCTAAAGAGAGACAAAGCCCCTTCCCTTCCAGTGGACTTCATGCTTAGCGCTGTTGCACAACCCATGTCCCGTTATCCTACCTGATGATGTTTCTGAGTGAGATCCTCTGCTCGTGTGAGTAACACTACATCCCGGTACGATACACACAGATATCGTAGCTTCAGAGAGACATCACTTAGAGACTTTGAAGTGCGACAGTCTTTCTAATGACGTATTTTCACAGTCTCATACAATAAACTTGCTTGACTTGCAAAATTATCCGTTAAACTGACGAACATCTTATGTGTAATGCATGGCTCAATTCAAACGGGATCAAAAAGTATTTTGTCTCTGTCCCCGCTCACTAACGTTCGTATTTCTTTCCAAATTAAGTTCCCATGGCGGTCCACCAGAAGGGGAGGGACTTCGCTTTGCTACGGGCCGATAAAAATAAAATAAATAAAAGCTGCCTTGTAGGCACAAACTAAGATCGCGGTATGGTTTGGCAACATGTTCTCACTCCCATCGCGTAGAATACAGACACTGTAAAATATGGATGACGCATGGTCAGGTGTCTTTGGCGTTGTTATTGACGCTAAAAGTCTCCTTTATCTAAAACGCGCTTGGTCGGGACTATTGGCGTCACTTTTGATGCAGTTAGGTTTTGGAAAAGGTCGTGGGTGGGCTTACGTTTACACGACACGCGGGACAAGACAGGACGGTTGGGTTTAGGAAACTCAACACGCGGGACACGATCCCTGGTCTCCTGGGTGAAAGTCCTGTGTTGTTTGACCCATCCAACCAACCTCCTTATGCAGTTTTCGGACTTTCACACTACTCTCTACTTAGTGCTACGTCATCTTCAAACGCCATGTAACTGCTGCTCTCCCCGGTGCGTTCTACACACACGCCGAAGGGCCCTTTTTTACGTTGTATCGGCACTGTCCAAATGTCCGTATTTTACGAGTTTGAAGTGAGAACGAGGATTTGTTGCTCCCTACCTGCTCGAAGCCTTCTTGTTATGCCCCTCCCACTCGTGTTTGCGGTGCAGGAAGCCCTCCAGCTGGGACGTGGGAGCGTCCTGCTGGGTCTTGGCCGGCAGGGTCGCCGCCTGGCTGGCCTTGCCCTTGCGAGATGCCCCGGGAGACCCCGCGGGGCTGGGCTCCGACACACCATTCACCACATCGCCCCCATCGACGTTATCCTGGAAACAGAAGAGAGAGGCGAGTCAGAGGAGGACTGTGGATGGATGGATCTCTCTCTCACATACACTCTTTCTTTTTTAAATCTTTCTCTCTCAGAACACAGAAGCTGTAAATCAGAATTAGGCCATCAGAGCTGCAGCATGCAGAGCAGAGCAGAATCACAGGCTGTGTAGGCACTTACATTCTCTCAACTCAACCAAAACTGGAACCTGAATGAATAGATGTGCTCTGTATATTTAAGTTTGGCGTTTGTCTGCAACCTTTACAACTTTCATGAACACCTCTCTCCTGAATCTACTCAGGTGAAATAAACGATGCATAACCCTGGCAGGTTAACTTAATGCAACAAATGCGTTTCAGAGGACACTAGCTTCAATCTGAAACATTAAAATCTCTTTAGATTAAGACAGAGACCATGCAAACACATCAAAGTGAAAATTAATTTAAATACCATTACTATGGACAATTTAATATATCTTTCTAGACATGTTGAGTGTAATCTTCATTGTTTTAGGGCCAAGGAACATCATGCAAATATGTTCCCCTGATTTCACACTGCACAGCAAACCTCTCTGAACCAAACTACAAGAAATACTACAAAAATTAAGCCAAGAACACACAAAACTGAACACAAGCATGCAACCAAATGATATTAAACTTATCTTAAGAAATAAGGTAACTACACTAAACTAAAAAAACGTCACTACAAATCATAAGGAAGTCCCCAGACAGTCATGTTCGGAATCCTAAACAAAATGCCAGATTAAGCTTTAACATTTGCCGTCGGGACCCAACCCCATCCGGTCCCCCTTCAGGTTGCTGAGTTTGGAGTCCAAAAGATATTAAATTTACTGTCATATAATGGCAAAGAAATTCAGCAAATCATCCAAGTTTTAGAAGCTGGAACCATAAAGTGAGAGAGAACGTATGTTTCTCTTTCCTGGTTGAGTCAAGATTCTTCAAGATGCAAGTCAACAGTTGACAATCAAATAATATTTGTTAAATAATGCACCTTTGGGAATCCCCAAACCCAAAGAGGAACAGGCAACAACAGGCAACACATGTCAAACACTCACAGCAGCTCCTCTGGTGTGGTCGCACCAGGCCAAGTCCATGCTAATCGGTCCACTGAGAGGCTGATGAAGTCCACTGTGTGACACGGTGAGCCATTTACAGTCAGCCAACACACACATGACATGTGTTGCCTGTTCCTCTTTGGGTTTGGGGGATTCCAGTCTTTATGGTTTAAAGACCTAACTTTTAGATCTAAATCTTTAAATGTCAAAGTCAGGCTAAAAGTCTTGTTGGATTTCTAAAAGTCGAGCCTGAAGTTACCTAATTTGTCTCGTCTCTTACAGGAGTCTCTTCTGAACTAAACTCAAAACCAGTGCAAGTTAATCTCAGACGCTCAACTGGAACTACTGTAGACTATCGCCATCGAGCCTCTGACATCAGCTACTCCAGCCTCCTTAAAGCCTTGTAAAGCGTTTGTTTTTCAGTATTTAATTAATTGAGCTCAGCGTTGGAATCCAGTACTGATTAGAAAGAAAAATAACATCTGCGTTGTACATTAAAGATGCAGTAGGTAAGACTTATGAAACTAACTTCCTGTCATATTTGCTGAAACTGACCCTATGTTCCAGAAGAACTACATGACAATCCTACCTACTGCACCTTCAAGAGTACGGAGATGATTACAGGTTTTAGGACATGCATATTAAATCACACCACCACTTAATAACACAATAACAACATGGTAGACAGTGTGAAGAAAGACAGGGAGAGGGAGAAGCTAGCAGATGGGAAACACACGCACAAAATCAAACAATTATCAACAAAATTGCTTGGAATTCATTCCTGGGCATCATTATTGGTGAGGGGAGAATGCGATTGGCCTAGTATCATAACAGATTTTATTTTTTTCACACCACACCCACTCCAACCGGATGCTTATTACCCTGTTACTGAGCTCTTCCGGGGCTGGACCAATGGCGGACACTCTTTTTGAGTACAGTTCAGAGGCTGGACCAATCCTGGGAGCTTTATCTGAAGGGCGGCAAGAGCTGGGTCGATTCCTGGGAGCTTTTACTGGGAGCTTGGCGAGAGCTAGACCGACTGGTGAGCGTTTATTGGGAGCCTTAGGGGCTCAACTTATCCCAAGAGCATTTAGTTTAATCTCGATAAGGGTTGGATGACATCGAAGAACATTCCTTACAGCTAAGCAAAGGTCGGACATATTTAGAGGTTTTTTTTTAGTTGCTTGTTAAACGTTGGACCAATCCTGGGAACTCACTTCCGTAAAGTTGGTCAAGAGTGTTGGAAACCGTTCCCTATCACGGAAATATGGGGAATATTTATATTTAACACTGCAACGATTTGGCTTTAACAGATCAGTAGCTCTATTTAAAAAAAACTTACATTGCTATCCAGAATAAAAATAAATGGTAGTCTAACTAACCCTGTGGATGCCCCTTAAGCCCAGCTCTGTTCGCTCTATTTATTGTGCCTCTCGCTCAGGTAATTAGAGAAGATGAAAAAATAAGAGGTATTTGAATTAAAAAGACGGACCACGGATGACATACAAGATGCTTCCTTTACACAAATATCCGGTGCATCTACTGACGCAACGATGGTTTGAAATTTCCAGTGTAGTGTCCAAAATCTGGTTTGGTCGTTGCCTACATAGTTCACCATTTAATAAACACTATAGAGGGAATAATGAGTGCGGGAATGAGGGAAACGGTTTCCAACACAGCTAAGGTCTGGACCAGTTCTCGGAGCTGGAACTTAAAGCTTTATCAGGTATTCTTGACAACACAACAACCCGACAGTGTCATCCACAAACTTAAAGATGATATGGTAACTGTTTACCCATTTGCTGCTGTGAATGTGAAATATAAACTTTAGCCACGTGAAGTTATCAGTACTTTGCTAGCACAATTTCGCTAGCCTTAGATTGTTTTTTTCCGTGATGTGGACAGGAAATTGACAACTGCGTCGGTCTTAAACCAGCAAAGACACTTGCGCCGGGTGCAAGATAGGCTCCTTTATGTATGTATGTCTTAAGATGAAGCCCCAGGATTAAAACTGGTGAAGAACATGAGATGAAGACATGTTACATGGACAGAAAACTCAACTGAAATGCTCCCGATGGTGACAGCATGCAACGACAGAAACAACAACTGTACATGGAGAGAAGTGACGACCACACACACACAGACAAACCAGAACGGCTCCGAGTGCTCTGATTGGTTCTGACAGGGTTTATTGGGGGAATGTGTGTTAGTCAGGGAACCAATGAATGGGCTGGATGGCCATGCGACAGAAACATGAAGAGAAATAAAAGAAGTTATAACAGTACACAATGGAAAACAGAGATCGATAATAATGATGATACAAAAAAAAAACAGTGTTGCACGCACGCACAGCACACGCACACGCACACACACACACAAGCTTATATGTTGAAATGTTTACAAATGAATGGAAGATCTACTTTACATGAAACTGTGGAATGCATTTGAAGATGAATTAATGTACAAATGGTCAGTTTGTACAGTGGCAACACATTCTCATGAACGGCTTCGTATGACATCATACAAAAACTTATGCACAACAATTCGTAACATACCCGACGAAATTTAGGCCACCACCGGCCGGTCACATGACAGTTAAGTTTAACAGCAGAGTACACTATACCCAGGTTTATTATGCATCCACGGCGGGAAATGGCTTTTCGTGGGCCTTTTATTTGTCCGTGGCGAGCATGCCCATACCTTTTAGTTCAGAGTTTTACGGTAGTTTTTTTGTCAAATGTTTATTGGCGGTAAACAGCCTCAACAAAAACGAAATCACTGCTACAGACATCAAGATAAAGAAGTATGGAGGTAAGTATTTCAGTGTTTGTCTTGAAAATATGTCACGTATCATACTGGTTGTTGCATGACTTGGAGCATTACATGTTTACTGTGTACATTTGACAAAAAGAGTTTGAACCCATCATCTGTGAAATGGCTTTCTAAGATGATGCACTCTGTCCTTAAACAAGACCTACAAACTGAATGTTTATACAGCATTACAGCTGCGTTCATTGCCCTGAAACCGGATTTTGATCATTGTGACTTAGCAGCAGAATGTTTAATGAGTAATACTGATGACTGGTATCAATGTATTAATATATTGACATTATATGAGTGATATCGTTCCCACATTCAACTGTGAGACTGAATTTGAAACTTTAAATTGCCAGAAATTGAAGATGTGAGTATTTTTCTGTGGACCTACCCAAGATGTTTCTTTGCTTTTTGCCCAGTGCGTGCTTGGACAGCCTTATTTACGGTAGCTTTTTAAAGTAACTTTCTTCAAATACACGTCTACGGGAAAAATATTAGAGTAGCTTCTAGAAAAGATGTTTGTCGGTCTTGGACAAAATATTACTTTAATATGCAAAAACATTAAAGGATTTGGGAATTAAACTCTTTATGAGTCTGGCATAAATTAAATTTTGAACAATTCACAGCCTGTCGATGCAACGTGTTAATGATCAAAGTAAACCTACAGCAGCTTCAAATCTTTTATTTTAAGACGATAAGAATAAGACATAATTTATCTGAATATATTTCAGAGACTAAACTACAGTTTTACGATGTTTTTTTTGTTGATTTGTTGTAATTGATGCATGCAAGGCTTTAAATTGACACTCTCCTTCACGCCAAATGGGTGTAAAAATGACTTTTGGCGGGTAACATTGTGAAGCTAAGAGCCAGTTTGGCTGGGGTACTTTAACGTACAAACAGATTTGGTAATTACAAACTGTGATTCCCAAATCTGTTTATATGTTAAGGTGTGAAGTGTAAATGTGGCTAGTGGAAAATCTGATTGGCTGGTAACTTTACAAACCTACCAGCCATGTTGGCTGGTGATCAAAAAAGTTAATTTAAAGCCCTGGATGCATGCAAGCTTTATATTTGGTGTCATGTCGTGTGTGTGTGTGTGTGTGTGTGTCTGTTTGTATCTGTGTGTGTGTGTGTGTGTGTGTGTGTGTGTGTGTGTGCGTGTGTGTCTGTGTATGTCTGTGTGTGTTTTATATATTTAGCGTTATTACCACAATTTACTTTCTGAAAGAAATATAATTTAAATCCTACAAAAGCCCTGACAACTATGACGGGTCAACAGATTTTGGGAATCACCGTTTAAAGGCTTAAAAAGCGGATTTTCGGAGCGAGGGCGGTGAACTGGTCAGGTGTTCATGTTCCAGAGGGTGAGTTTATAAATGACGACGTAAAGAAGCAGAAGCATTAACAGCTGAGGGGAGAGGACAGCGGGAGCGTCGAGCTGGGAGGGACAGAAGGGAGGAAGGGAGGAGGAGGGGAAAGAAAAACATGAAACGAGGGATGGATAGAAACGTGTGTCGTCTGTTTCTGTGTATGTATACGTGTGTGTGTGTGTGTGTGTGTATTTTGTGGCTTTCCATTCTCCCGTCATGCAGTCACACTCATACCAAATGGAAATTCATACTTCATCTTCTGCTAAATGTCCCAAGAATTAAGAAAAACATTTAAATCACTGACATGACTTCCTGTTAACTTTTCTATTAGCACTGCTACTCCGTTTGGTTAGAAGTGTAAAAGAGCATTTTGTAGAACAAATATTACTGCTACTGTGGTCCGTTTGTAATTTCTTTCATTGAACTAATTAAGTGCAAAAAGGAATGTTTGGTACGTTTAAGGGAAATGAGCAACAACTTGTATGTTTGCTTGAGAAATCTGAAATAAATGTTTCCCCCCCAAAGGAATAAGGCCCCTATCTTAACGATCTAATCGCACGGCGTGTAGCGCCTGGTGTAGGTGCGTTTAGAGCGTGTCCAAATCCACTTTTGCTAGTTTGACGCATTTGGGTGCTGGTCCTAAAGGGTTGTTCTTTGTGTTTTCATTAATCAGAGGTGTGTTTTGGGCCTAACATGCAACCAACCAATCAGAGATCATCTCCCATTCCCTTTAAAAGCCAGGCGCGTTTGGACCTCTGAGCATTGCTGTTATGATGGAGGATTTGCACCATAATATATTTATTTGTAATCTTCTGCCTGTGTGTGTGTGCTGCTGTGCGTCCCTGTGTGTGTAACAAGCATAGTGTGCGCGCGCTGTGCACGAGCCTAGGAACATTTTACTAATTCCCACTTCCTCAAGATAGCAATACGCCCAGAATGCAACTGAACACACATCCATGTAAGACCAGCACGCCCATGGGCCACAGATGGGTCCAGGTGCATTTGCTATTTAAACAACGTGGGCTCTGGACGGGAAACTGACAACTGGGTCGGTCTTAAACTATCAGAGACACTTGGGTCTGGCTTTGTGCCGCGCCGGGTGCAAAATAGGGCCCAAAGTGTCAAATTAACAAACTGAGCAGGAACACTACAAAGATTAAAAGGCAACATCCGCTTAACCTACTTTCAAGTAGGAAATAGTTCCTAACTCACTTCCCTCCCAGTTCTTTCTGTCAGAAGTTTCTTCAGCTTTCCGTGTTATGAATCAAAAAAAAAGAATTAAACCGAACAGGCCAGTGTGTAAAGTAATCAAACTCATGTCTCAAAACAAAGATAGAAGTGTGCACGTGACCGCTTCAAACTTATTACACTTATAAAATAATAATCAGGAAGGAGAAGAAGCAAACAATAAATGCTGGAGACAAATACAGGAATATGTATTAATGTGTGGATCCCAGGAGTGTGTAGATATTTCTTTAAGAGATCAAAGCTTAATGCTACGTGTGTGTGTGTGTGTGTCTGTCTGTGTGTGTGTGTGTGTGTGTCAGGGTGCGGGGGCTGCCCTGCGGCTCAGCAGGGTGCTGCTGTATTGCTGGTAGGCAGGCGAGCGGTAACTAACCCTGGGGGACTCCTGATCGGACGGCAGCCCGTTCTGAGACACCGGCTCGCCCTCCCTGCAAACAAATCACACGGACACAAAGAGTCAGACACACTGCTGGATAAAAACACACAACGTACACAAAGAGTCAGACACACTCCGGGCAGGTTTCACACGGATACAAAATGCAGACCTCCTCAGACCTCCTCAGACCTCCGCAGACCTCCGCAGACCTCCTCAGACCTCCGCAGACCTCCGGTGTGTCTTAGAGCTAACCAAACGTGAAACCACCTCTAACTGGATGTTGTACCGTATTAGCCCAGTAGAGCATACTAATGAATTGTGTCTCCGTTTTAACACTTACTAATGAATTGTCCTGTTCCTGTTTCTCCTTGTTTTATCGCAAATGTTACCATTGTATATCTTGTGTCCTTTTTAATGTAACTTTAAGCTGCTTAATGGACTACAGATGGAAATTAGCCCTTGGGCTACAATCTGGTGTCTTTTACGTGTACTGTTGTACATGTTCATCAAATGTGCATTGTCCTGAAAATAATAAAATAAAAATAAAAATCTGCATGTACGGCAGAACAGAAAAATCTGCAGACTTTGCATTCCCTTTAAGTTACCAGCTAACGCTAGCAGTAGCTAGCTAGCTTGGTTACACTTTCAAAACGAATCTAGTTGTAGTCTTGCAGTGTGTGATCCCCAGTCTTTACATATTATGACAGTACAACACACTAGGGCTGGGCAATATATGGATATTATATCGATATCGTGATATGAGACTAGATATCGTCTTAGATTTTGGATATCGTAATATAACATAAGTGTCTTCTCCTGGTTTTAAAGGCTGCATTACAGTAAAGTGATGTCATGTTATGAACTTACCAGACTGTTGTAGCTGTTCTATTATTCACCTTTACCCACTTAGTCATTATATACACATTACTGATGATTATTTTATTTTATTATTCTAAAATCTCATTGTGTAAATATTTTGTGAAAGCACCGATAGTCAACTACAATATCGTTGCGGTATCGATATCGAGGTATTTGGTCAAAAATGTGGTGATTTTTCTTTATTTCTCCTTATCTCTCTCTCACCTGTGCTGAGCAGCAGCGTCACCGGGCTGAGCCTCGCTGGGCGGAGGTTGTCTCTTCTTCTCTTCTTCCTCTTGCATTCTTCTCACTTCCAATAACTCCATCTGGACACACGGGCACATACCAGAGTGATGTTACACACACTCGTACCGACAGATTCCTTCTTGAGAGGCACAAGCGAGGGGATGTGAGAGGCGTGTGGCGCTCACCGTGGTCAGCCTCTCCAGAGCGGCGAAACGTTCCTCCCAGGTGGCGGCCGACTTCTCGAAGGCCTCGTGGCGTTTGATGAGCTTCTCCACCTCGTCCACGCTCTGGCCGATCTCCCGGCTGGACAGGTAGGGGTCCTGACCCAGCAGCCAGGCCTCGGCCACGCCGGCGTCCCGGGAGAACTGGTGCACCTCCAGAACTGGACACACACACACACACACACACACACACACACACACACACACACACACACACACACACACATAGAGACACACCCACACGCACAGACACACAAACAGAGAGTCACAGACACACACACACGCACACAGACAGACAGAACCACACACAGACACAAACACACACACACACACACACACACACACACACACACAGACAGAAACAGAGACACACAGACAGACAGTACCACACACAGACACAAACACACACACACAGAGACAGAAACAGAGACACACACACACACACACGGACAGACAGACAGACACACAAACAGAGAGTCCCAGACACGCACGCACGCACGCACGCACGCACACACACACACACACACACACACACACACACACACACAGATAGAGACACACCCACAGACACAGACACACATGGACAGACAGACAGACACACACACAAACAGAGAGTCACAGACACACACACACACACACACACACACAGACAGAACCACACACAGACACAAATACACACCGAGACACAGACAGACACACACACACACAGAACCACACAGAGACACACACAGACACACACACACACACACACACACACACACACAAACACACACACACACACACACACACACACACACACACACACACACACACACACACACACACACACACACACACACACACACACACACACACACACACACACACACACACACACACACACACAGAGACACACACACCACGCAAACAGAGAGTCACAGACACACACACACACACACACACACACACACACACACACACACACACACACACACACAGACAGACAGACACACAAACAGAGAGTCACAGACACGCACGCACACACACACAGAAACACACACACACACAGGTTTCCATGTCAAAACAAATGTATTCTGATTTCCGAGTTCAGTTCTTCTACTTTCTGAGAACTAAATGGTGTTGAAGTGCTTACCCAGTCTCAGCCACTCCCATCTGTCCTCCCACTTGTCAATCATGTCTTTCCTCTTGTCCGTCAACTGTAACAACTTTTCTTTAATCTGCCGAGAGAAAAACATTTGAAGAAAAGATTTAAATGTTGAGAAAAATAAGCAGATTCCGAATGTGTTTGTGTGGTTTGGAGCAGGGTTATTATAGTAAACAATCGACTACTAGTCGACCAAAAAAGTGGCAAAAACGTTGAAGGAAACGGAAAGAAGTTCAGCTGTGTTTAGGTAGTCTCGCATAGCCAGACCACAGCGCGTAGGGGGTCTTGCCCAGGGCGTCATTCAATGTAGAACCGCCCCTGCAGGTGCATTTGCTATTTAAACGACGTGGGCTCTGGACGGGAAACTGACAACTGGGTCGGTCTTAAACTAACAAAGAGACTTGGGACGGGCTTTGCGCTGCGCCGGGTGAAGATAGGACCCTAGGTGTGAAAGCACCCTAAGTTTAGTTTAGCATGAAGGATGTGGATTGTAAAAGGTGTTTTGTCTGCACCTCCTCTGAAGCGTAATGCTTCCGGGCCAGCAGGGCTTTGCCGAGCTCGATGCAGGCGGTGAAGCTGTCGTTGCGGGCGTCGATCTCCGCCTTGATGCCCTGGTGGTTGTTCATCAGCAGCTCCACCGACGACACATCCCTGAAGACAAACCAACATTAACAGGGTAGAATCAGAGGAAACATCCCACAGGCACGAACCGGACTACTTGCCATGTACCCACTAACCATGATGTGTGGTAGAAAAGAAAAAGTCTCTATAAAGAGGAAGAATACAGCGATGTCAGCAATAGATTAACTAAACTACAGCCTTGGACCTGGAACACATTTAGATGCTGATGGAAAAAGGAGACAAAAACTAGGAAAAAGACGATAGAAAGAAGGAAGGCAACACCAAGGCGACAAAAAAAATTCAAATAAGTGACAAACTTTGAAAAAAGTGTAAAAAAAAAAACTTAAAAGCCAGAAAGAAAGGCAAGATTAGGTCAAAACAAACGACACAACCTTCAAAAATGGTGGCAAACTTCAAAAACAGCGACAAAACTGAAAAACATTTTGCATAAAATGTCACGTACCCATGCAGTCCTCCAAAGTACCACCTACCACCTGGGGTACACGTACCTCCATTTGAGAACCACTGCTACTAAAAGGGTCAAACCCCCCCCCACCAAGCAGATGGCTCCGAGGTAAAGTGGCGGGCCTACCTGGGCTTCTCCTGGGCCTCGATCAGCCGGATGACATCCTCCATCCACAGCATCAGGTCGCGCACCATGCTGAAGAAGCGGAACTTGTCTCCGGTGTCGGCCAGCTTCAGCCGACGGCCCTCTGCAGCCTCCAGCAGGTTCTTCCAGGCCTCCAGCACCTGGGGTGGGGGGTGGGTAAGAGGGGGGGGCATAGGCGTAAGTGTTATTTCAACACATATCTTGGGGGTTTGTCCCTCAAAATGTGGAGCGGCAAACACTGAATTTCCTGCATTCTCGGGTGAATTTGTATGCTTTTTCCTGCATCAAGTTATGGTCCAAATGTCTTTATTTATGTAAAAGGAAATTATTATTCTCTCCTGTATCGCTCGAAACTTTCTGCATGTTCAAAACATCACGCGATTTTCGGGATGCTTTTTTTTTTTAAGGAATCATGTACATCTCAACAACAAATCTGTAGGGCTGCTCCCTCTCGGTGGTTTTGGTCAACTAGATCTCTTTGCTGAATGACTTATTTCCAAGAAACGTACGAGCACATCTCTGGTAAACACAAGAATTAAAGTGGTGCTTATGCATGACTCTTTGTGGAGAAACTCAGGTTTACAGATCTGTCAATTAAATCAACTAATTGATTAGTCGATATAATTGAATGTTAGTCGACTAAGAAGTTCTTCAATCGAGCACAGCCCTAGAAAATCTGTTAAGAGAATGATACTGTGTTAAAGCCAGAAGCTCCGGAGTTTAAATCTACATAAATCTATATTTATTTTTTACACTCCTGTTGTGTACTTTAACCGTCCTCGAAAAAGCAAAGTAGGCAAAGTTCCTGTTTTACATACATGGGTTTTTGAGGCCTGCATCTGCCCCCGAAATCTACGCCTATGGGGTGGGGCAGGACAAACAGCCAGCAGAGTTCAGAGGCAGAGGAACAACAAGCTGGGCCCCCAACTTTGGTTTAAAAGATATTCAGTTTCCTGTCCCAGAGGAGAGAAGAAACTAGAATAATATTCACTTTTAACAAGCTGACATCACACAGGTTTTACTGTGTTTAATCATAAAAAATTAAGGGGTCGAAATTTCAACATTTTGTTGTTCATTTTCTACACTTTTGTTGATTTTATTCAAATTTTCACTCACTTCAGTCACTTTTTAGGTGTTTTTTAATTATTATTATTTAATTTTTTTCTTCTCACTTTTTTTGGCACTTTTTATTTTTAACAAGTTTTTGTCACCATTGCCGATGTTTTTGATGTTTTTTTTTTTTTTTTACTTTTTCGATTTCTTCAGTCACTTTTCACAGCGCAAAAAATAAATAAATGTTTTTGTCACTTTTTCAAACGTTCTTTTGTCATAGTTCTGATACAGAAAGTTTTAGAAAATGGGTCAAACTTGACCCGAGGACAACAGGATGGCTAAATGAACAAACACAATATTACATCTCTAAATCTCAATCAGTCACAGAGTCCAGCGTCAGAATGCATAACAGCCCAGGAAACTAATACATAAATGGCATCAAAGCAAAATAATAACAAGGCGTTTATCTGTGCATAGTGCAAAGAAGCAACATGACAACAATCATCTTTAAATATCTCTGTGTATGAAGCAGTAAGCAGAGCAAAAAAGCCTTAAAGAGGAACTATGCCGGGTTTTCTTTTAGCTTAATTTACCTTAACTGAACAGCTTCGGAGTCATTGGAATGGTTATATGACTTTTTTTTTTTCCCAGTCTGACCGAGAGAGGAGTCAGACACAAGTAAACATAGGAGCTGCCAAATATCTATTCTGAAGCTGTAAGGGGAGCTCTATAGAGAAACCTGCCGGCAAAATGCCAGAAAACAGCCAAGAAATGGCCAAAACTGCATAGCGCTCCTTCAAGTGTTTAAAAACTGGTACTGTTTTAAGTATTAGTTTAGTTACTGTAAGTTAAAGTAACTGCAGTTTAAGAATCTGTTTACAGCATGGCATGGCGGAGAGAGACACTGACAGCCAATCAGAATCCATCTGAGTTTACAACATGGCACGGAGGAGAGAGACACTGACAGCCAATCAGAATCCATCTGAGTTTACAACATGGCACGGAGGAGAGAGACACTGACAGCCAATCAGAATCCATCTGAGTTTACAACATGGCACGGAGGAGAGAGACACTGACAGCCAATCAGAATCCATCTGAGTTTACAACATGGCACGGAGGAGAGAGAGAGACAGCAGAGAGATTTGTTGCTCACAAGTGGTTAGTGATGGGACTTTTAGCTCTGTGTGTTTTTGTATTTTTAAAATCAGTACTTTGAAAGTATTTCTTGTGAGAAGGCAGCGGCTTTTTTTTTTTTTTTTTTACAGTGTGTTCAGGGGACAGGCAGCTAGCAGATAGTGAGGAGATCTTTGCTGTATGTGATAAAAAAATAATTGTATCCTAAAAAACGCACCACATTACTCGTGTGTTGTCTTCCCGCAACTTTTTATTTTTTTGGGTCCAAATTTACTTTTTCCGACACTTCTGTCGCTTTTTTTGATAACATTTTTTGTCACTTCTTACTGATGTTTTTGTCACATTTTTCCTGCGTGGTTTTTTTCACGTTTTTGAAGCTACTTCCAACATTTTTGTCACTCTTTTCAACGTTCTTTTATAAAAAAAAATGAAAATTCGATTGCTATAAAATTGAATAAAAAACCCAAATTCAATGAAAATACTGAGTTGATCTTTTATTTTACTTGTGAAGAGTAATAGTTGTATGGAACCATCCACGTTTTTTTCGACAATTTGGGTGAAAGAAACCCAAATTTCTGATATAGAAACATTTCAAATATACAGATCCATTTGTCCGACACGACTGAAGCATGCAGCTGACTGGACGAACGCGTCACATGGGTCTGGCTGCTCCCGAGTGTCATGGCGTCTTGTTCAGAATACGATCTCATATTGTACTAAAGTTCACCGAAACGGGTTTCTGAAAACATTTTAAGCGAGAAAGTAGAATCTGTGTTCATTTCAGATCGACAAAAGGTCCGTTTGAAAGATTTCCATCTACTTCTATTGGATAGTTGCGTTCAACGGATTCATTTGCATAAAGATGGACATCGGACAGCTTTTGGATGCGCAGCAATTTTGTCAAATGCAGCTGCCTTCCCAGGATGCTTTGCGTGCACGTTGAAGTCACCCATAGGAATAAAGTGGAGCGCGGCGCGAAAGAAGGTGGATCTGTACCGTAAGACAACAGGAGAGTTAAATGTTAAAAAGATTGAACAGAACACCCAAAATTGTGAATGAAAGTAGAGATCTGATCTTTTGTTGTACATGCTAAGTGCGTTGTATGGAATCATCCGTGTTATTTTTGATCAAAATGATGTAGTTAAAAAGAAACCCATATTTCTGATAGAAGACATTTAGAAAATGGGTCAAAAATGTTTTTTTTCTTGGGCATTTCTGCCTTTATTGAATAGGAAAGCTGAGATATGAAAGAGGAGGGAGAGAGAGAGAGAGAGAGAGAGAGAGAGGGGGGGGGGGGGGGGAAAGACATGCAGGAAAACCGTCACAGGTCGGATTCAAACCCTGGACCTTCTGCATCGAGGAATAAACCTCTACATATGTGCGCCCGCTCTACCAACTGAGCTAACCGGCCACGAAAACGGGTCAAACTTGACCCAAAGACAACACAAGGGTTAAACACTGTTGATGGAAAAGTGGCCGTAGACGACTGGAAGCAATATGTTGCTAACTACATGTTAGCTTAAGCGAACAAAAACACAATTAAAAATGCATCTGGATTTGATTTGAGGAAAGCTCGCCCTAGAGGCCAACGCCTTCTAACTGACCGGGACTCAAAATTGCAAATTGCAGCGGTGGAAGAAGTATTCAGATCATTTCCTTCTGTAAAAGTACTAATACCACACTGTAAAACATACTGGAAAATGTACTTAAAGCATTAAAAGTAAGTGAGCAGAGTTGATGGAGTAACGGCCCAAAAAGATGCTAGAATGAATAGCTGTGGATGTGGGGAGGGGCCCATAGAAAATGCCTTTCTACAGGGCCCAGAATGTTACGCTACGCCCCTGGTGAGTTGTATGTGAGAGTAGCTGCTGCATAGCTAGTTTGTTGTATTTTGGTGCACAACCTGTGCCCCTAGTGTTTGTTTAACGTTTAAGACCCCTGTGTTGCCTCCCGAGACCGGGCTTTTTCACGATGCGTGCAGGCAGCTAGCGGATCAAGGAGAGATGACTACGATTTGAGACAAAAATGAATTCGCGCCGAAACCATGCAGTGCACCTTTAAGTACAGTACTTGAGTAAATGTACTAAGTTACATTCCACCGCTGGCAAACTACTGGCAGCGTTTGTTTCAACCTCCTCAGATGCACAGGTGGGTGGAGTTTTCTGCTTCAGGTAAGTTGTGAATCAGAAAAAAAAAAGAGTTTGTGTTGACTTCCACCCACACAGCGACCGAAGAAGGACACGAAACAAACCCAACGAGTGTTTGCAAAATCCCCAGGTCTGCGACTATAGACTCGGCCAGAGCTAAACTGCATAAAAAAAAACTAAAATGTCACTAAACTTCAACATTTTAGTCAAAAACAATGCAGCCAAAATGAAGACTGATGCAAAGCCAATGTTTGTGGGTAAACGGAGTCTCACCTCTCCCTTTCTCTTCTGGGTGGACAGGGAGGATATGCAGGGAAACGGACATACAGGGAATGGTCACAAAAACACACAGTGTGGTATCATCATCAACACTCTGAAGTAGGACTTTCTGTTTTTCCGAGGCAAAAATTTGAAATGAAAAACCTTTATCGTTTTTGGTCTTTTTCAACACTTTTGTGGCTTTCCCCCGATGTTTTTGTCACTTTTTTTTTTAACGTTTGTCGACTTTTTCTGAGATTCTAGTTTACAACGATAACTTTCATATTTTATGAATAGGAAAACAAATCCTGACTTTTTTTAGAAGCTAAAACCAGAGCATGTTTGGCATTTTATCCTTTCAAAGTTGTCACATTTATGGCCTTTACTGTACGCTTACCGATCATGCTTGCTGTCGTGCATAGCCCCCCCCCAAAAGGCCTAGTCTGAGTTAGGAAAAACCCTGTATTAGAGATTCTTCTCTCTGGGAATCAGACCACCTATAACTGATTTAGTTTTATTTGTCAAGGCGGAGGAACGGTGCGGAGTTAGTGCAGCAGCAGAGCAGCATGCAGCCGTTCACAGTGACTTCATTAAAGGACCACACCGATTTATCGGGACATTGTCTTATTCCCTCCAGGATCTGTGCTAAGCTAGGCTAGATGGAGCCGGTTACCTCCAGGATCTGTGCTAATCTAGGCCAGATGGAGCTGGTTACCTTCAGGATCTGTGCTAAGCTAGGCCAGATGGAGCCGGTTACCTCCAGGATCTGTGCTAAGCTAGGCTAGATGGAGCCGGTTACCTCCAGGATCTGGGCTAAGCTAGGCTAGATGAAGCCGGTTACCTCCAGGATCTGGGCTAAGCTAGGCTAGATGGAGCCGGTTACCTCCAGGATCTGGGCTAAGCTAGGCTAGATGGAGCCGGTTACCTCCAGGATCTGGGCTAAGCTAGGCTAGATGAAGCCAGTTACCTCCAGGATCTGGGCTAAGCTAGGCTAGATGGAGCCGGTTACCTCCAGGATCTGGGCTAAGCTAGGCTAGATGGAGCCGGTTACCTCCAGGATCTGGGCTAAGCTAGGCTAGATGGAGCCGTTACCTCCAGGATCTGTGCTAAGCTAGGCTAGATGGAGCCGTTACCTCCAGGATCTGTGCTAAGCTAGGCTAGATGGAGCCGGTTACCTCCAGGATCTGGGCTAAGCTAGGCTAGATGGAGCCGGTTACCTCCAGGATCTGTGCTAAGCTAGGCTAGATGGAGCCGGTTACCTCCAGGATCTGTGCTAAGCTAGGCTAGATGGAGCCGGTTACCTCCAGGATCTGGGCTAAGCTAGGCTAGATGGAGCCGGTTACCTCCAGGATCTGGGCTAAGCTAAGTCCCAAGTCCTTATAAGTCAGCGTGCTCCTTTCAATCAACATCAGTCCAGTTCACTTTCAATTCAACCAGTAAGAGGAAGAGGGTTGTTCTATGTTTACATGGAAGACAAATACTGACAATTATATATTATAGATGGATAAATTAGGAATGTTTTTACGGAGACTCAGATTTTACTGACTGAACTCTGAAGTAAACTGAGCCGAGTCGTGACGTGGTTTCTGTTCCACGGGCGCCTGAGACTTAAAGCTCACCTCTCCTTCTCTCTTCTGAATGTCGTCGGCTTTGTCTCCGGCGTAGGCCGACTGCAGACGGACCGCGTCTTCCTGAAGCTGCCGCACCTGAGAGCAGAGAGGAAGAAGAAGAGGAGGAGGAGGAGGAGGGAGAGGAGGGAGAGGGAGGAGGAGGGAGAGGGAGAGGTTCAGGTTGGTTACAAACACATCATCATATCAGAAGCAAAGGCAAATCACGTGAAAAGCTCCAGTGCCCTGTACCAGTGTTCCCAGTGCCCTGTACCCGTGTTCCCAGTGCCTGTACCAGTGTTCCCAGTGCCCTGTACCAGTGTTCCCAGTGTCAGTACCAGTGTTCCCAGTGCCCTGTACCTGTACCAGTGTTCCCAGCACCCATACCAGTGTTCCCAGTGCCCTGTACCAGTGTTCCCAGTGTTCCCAGCACCCATACCAGTGTTCCCAGTGCCCTGTACCTGTACCAGTGTTCCCAGTGCATGTACCAGTGTTCCCAGTGCCCTGTACCAGTGTTCCCAGTGCCCTGTACCAGTGTTCCCAGTGCCCTGTACCAGTGTTCCCAGTGCCCTGTACCAGTGTTCCCAGCACCCATACCAGTGTTCCCAGTGTCAGTACCAGTGTTCCCAGTGCCCTGTTCCTGTACCAGTGTTCCCAGTGCATGTACCAGTGTTCCCAGTGCCCTGTACCAGTGTTCCCAGTGCCTGTACCAGTGTTCCCAGTGCCTGTACCAGTGTTCCCAGTGCCCTGTACCAGTGTTCCCAGTGCCCTGTACCAGTGTTCCCAGTGTCAGTACCAGTGTTCCCAGTGCCCTGTACCTGTACCAGTGTTCCCAGCACCCATACCAGTGTTCCCAGTGTCAGTACCAGTGTTCCCAGTGCCCTGTACCTGTACCAGTGTTCCCAGCGCCCTGTACCAGTATTCCCAGTGCCTGTACCAGTGTTCCCAGCACCCATACCAGTGTTCCCAGTGCCTGTACCAGTGTTCCCAGCACCCATACCAGTGTTCCCAGTGCCTGTACCAGTGTTCCCAGTGTTGCCAATGTCAGTACCTGTGTTCCCAGTGCCTGTACCAGTGTTCCCAGTGTTCCCAGTGCCCTGTACCTGTACCAGTGTTCCCAGCACCCATACCAGTGTTCCCAGTGTCAGTACCAGTGTTCCCAGTGCCCTGTACCTGTACCAGTGTTCCCAGCGCCCTGTACCAGTATTCCCAGTGCCTGTACCAGTGTTCCCAGCACCCATACCAGTGTTCCCAGTGCCTGTACCAGTGTTCCCAGCACCCATACCAGTGTTCCCAGTGCCTGTACCAGTGTTCCCAGTGTTGCCAATGTCAGTACCTGTGTTCCCAGTGCCTGTACCAGTGTTCCCAGTGTTCCCAGTGCCCTGTACCTGTACCAGTGTTCCCAGCACCCATACCAGTGTTCCCAGTGCCTGTACCAGTGTTCCCAGTGTTGCCAGTGTCAGTACCTGTGTTCCCAGTGCCTGTACCAGTGTTCCCAGTGTCAGTACCGGTGTTCCCAGTGCCTGTACCAGTGTTCCCAGTGTTGCCAGTGTCAGTACCGGTGTTCCCAGTGCCTGTACCAGTGTTCCCAGTGCCTGTACCAGTGTTCCCAGTGTTCCCAGTGTCAGTACCGGTGTTCCCAGTGCCTGTACCAGTGTTCCCAGTGTTGCCAGTGTCAGTACCGGTGTTCCCAGTGCCTGTACCAGTGTTCCCAGTGTTGCCAGTGTCAGTACCTGTGTTCCCAGTGCCTGGATGTCGTGCTGGAAGGTCGTGTGCATCCTCTGCAGCGTCTCCACGGTGTTCTGGTCTCGGCCCAGCTCCTCCGGCAGCTTCTTGTGTTTGTCCAGGATGCGGTTGAGGATCTCCTTGGCGTCGTGGTAAAACTTGTGCAGCTCGTAGGAGGCGGCGAGGATCTGCGTGCGCGTGTCGATGAGCTCCAGCAAGTCGGCCCACGCCTCGTTCAGGCCGTCCTTCCACTCGGCGACCGTGGCGGCGTCGGCGTGGCCGCCGTTGATCAGCTCGTCCGCCTGCCGGTTCACCGCGTCTACGCGCTCCTGGCCGATGGTTCCCGTGTCGCGGGCGAACTCTCGGAAACGCTCCTGCAGCATCTGAGGAAACACCGTAGTACAGATTAACCCTCGCTGTCTTCCCGTCGTGAGGCAGAATTTTAAAAGGACGTTTTGGTCGTCTTTTTCGACACTTTTGTGGCTTTCCCACCAATTATTTCGTCACTTTTTTGACATTTGTTGACTTTTTGAGCCTTTTGAAATTTGTAGTTTTTTTTTTTTTTTTTTTTTTACATTTGTACAGTTTTTCATCATTTTTACAGCTTTTTTGACATTTGTGTCACTTTTTTTGACATTTTTGTCGACTTTTTGAAAAAATTGTAAGCTTTTTTTTTTTTTGACATTTGTCACGTTTTTTTGTCACTTTATTAACGTGTGTCACTTTTTTGACATTTGTCACTTTTTTCAACATTTGTTGACTTTTTGAGCATTTTGAAATTTGTACAGTTTTTCATCATTTTTACAGCTTTTTTGACATGTGTCACTTTTTTTGACATTTTTGTCGACTTTTTGAAGAAATTGTAAGCTTTTTTTTTTACATTTGTCACGTTTTTTTTGTCACTTTATTAACGTGTGTCACTTTTTTGACAATTTTGTCACTTTTTTCGACATCTGTGTCATTTATTTGACATTATGGTCACTTTTTTGGACATTTTTGTCACTTTTTTGACATTTGTCACTTTTTTAACATTTGTGTCACTTTTTTTTCGACATTTTCTTCACTTTTTTCAAAGTTCTTTCATCAATTGCTTTTTCTTCAAATGTTATAAAATTGACTAAAACACCCAAATTCAATGACAGTAGTCAACTGATTATTTATTTAACTTGTGACGAGCGTTGAAGGGAACCATCCACGTCTTTTGCGTTTTGGACAATTTGTTTGAAAGAAAACCCAAAAAGTACTATTACTTTGATGAGCTTTCACGTAAACACAAGTAAAATTACCGGCATAAAAATCTATTAAAGTAAAAGTTACTTGAAGATATACTCTTTTACATTTATACCTTTTTAACATCTTATTTATACAAATCATACTTAAAATCACATTATAAATCACAGACTTTTGCGATTTGATAAGGGGCACAAAACCACATCATGATTTTGATTTTAGTTTGTTGACAGATACTTATTTTTTACTTAGTAGTGGAGAGGTACAATACTTTAAAGAAAAAATACTTAATTAAAAGTAAAATTACAGATTTTAAAAAGTACTTTCATAATAAGTAAACGCGATGTATTGTGCAGCGCTGTCTTGTACTCACGGTGACGTGCTCGTAGTCCTGTCCCAGCTCGTGGGACCCGGCCACCACCTCCCTCTCGGCGATCCACTGCTCCAGGTCATCCACCTCGCGGTTCAGCTGGAAGAGACGCAGACGCTCGTCCAGCTTCCCCCGACGCTCCTCCGACAAGTCCTTCAGCCCGGCGTACAGCTTATCCACCTGGGACTGACGCATGCCGATACGCTCGCTGCAGAACCAGGACAGACACTCAGGGATTAGCTTCTTTCTCCCTTCAATAGAGCTCAACAGTATGGTTTCTGGAAGTACAAATCTCCATAAAGGATTTAGATTATCAGCCAAAGGGTCCTGTTTTAAAGGTCCCATGACATGGTGCTCTTTGCATGCTTTTATATAGACCTTAGTGGTCCCCTAATACTGTATCTGAAGTCTCTTTTATATAGACCTTAGTGGTCCCCTAATACTGTATCTGAAGTCTCTTTTATATAGACCTTAGTGGTCCCCTAATACTGTATCTGAAGTCTCTTTTATATAGACCTTAGTGGTCCCCTAATACTGTATCTGAAGTCTCTTTTATATAGACCTTAGTGGTCCCCTAATACTGTATCTGAAGTCTCTTTTATATAGACCTTAGTGGTCCCCTAATACTGTATCTGAAGTCTCTTTTATATAGACCTTAGTGGTCCCCTAATACTGTATCTGAAGTCTCTTTTATATAGGCCTTAGTGGTCCCCTAATACTGTATCTGAAGTCTCTTTCCTGAAATTCAGCCAAATTCTCTGGGTGGGCAAAGCAGAGAAAGGGGAGGTAACCTTTCCCCTTATGACCTCATAAGGAGAAGATTCCTGATTGGTCCATCTGAGCTTTCATTTTCTCAAAGGCAGAGCAGGATACCCAGGGCTCGGTTTACACCTATCACCATTTCTAGCCACTGGGGGACCATAGGCAGGCTGGGGGAACTCATATTAATGTTAAAAAAACCTCATGAAGTGACATCCTCCCCTCCCTCTCCCCCTCACCTGTCGGGGTGTTCGGCGGCCACCAGGCCCCGGCTGGTGCTGGACAGCTGGTGGACGGTGTCGGCGTAATCCTCCACCGCCTGCTCCAGGATCTGATGCTTCTTCAGCATGGCCACCGAACTCTGCTCGTCCTGAGACAGACACACACACACACACACACACACACACATACAGAGACAGACACACACACACACACACACACACACACACACACACACACACACACACACACACACACACACACAGAGAAACAGAGACAGACACACACACACACACACACACACAGACACACACACACACACACACACACACACACACAGACACACACACACACACAGAGACACACAGAAACAGAGAGAGACAGACACACACACAGAGACACACACACACACACACACACACACACACAGACAGAGACACACACACACACACACACACACAGACAGACAGACAGACAGACAGACAGACAGACAGACAGACAGACAGACACACACACAGAGAAACAGAGACAGACACACACACACACACACACACACACACACACACAGAGACACACACAAACAGAGAGAGAAACAGAGACAGACACACACACACACACACACACACACACACACACACACACACACACACACAGAAACAGAGGCAGACACACACACACACACACACACACACACACACACACAGACACACACACAGAGAGACACACACACACACACACACACACACAGAAACAGAGACAGACACAGACACACACACAGGTTTGTTGTTATTTTCTTGTCAAGTTAACTTTGAAGGAGAATAAAAAGAGGGGATTCCCCGGAGGAATGGAAGCGGAAATAGAAAGTAAAGAGAGAAAACTGAGAGTTGGAGAGAGTTAGGAAAATAAAAAGGCAAAAGACATAAAAATATTGCTTGAGTAAAAAATAGCAGATGGATAAAAACCTTTATACACCCAAACTAAAAAGCTCTCCGATCAAATTATAACCCAACGTAACCGAAACCATCTCAGGTATTCATTTTATATATATATATATATATATCGTCTAAGCCAACTTCAGTCCAACTTCAAACATCTAATATCTATATGTGACTGATTTATTACGTGTCTTAAAGGGCTACGCCACCGTTTGTTTAAATAGGGCTTATCACGGTCTCCCCTAGCTGTAGATAGGTGGGGTCTCCCCTAGCTGTAGATAGGTGGGGTCTCCTCTAGCTGGAGATAGGTGGGGTCTCCTCTAGCTGGAGATAGGTGGGGTCTCCTCTAGCTGTAGATAGGTGGAGTCTCCTCTAGCTGTAGATAGGTGGGGTCTCCTCTAGCTGTAGATAGGTGGGGTCTTCCCTAGCTGTAGATAGGTGGGGTCTCCCCTATCTGTAGATAGGTGGGGTCTCCTCTAGCTGTAGATAGGTGGGGTCTCCTCTAGCTGTAGATAGGTGGGGTCTCCCCTAGCTGTAGATAGGTGGGGTCTCCCCTAGCTGTAGATAGGTGGGGTCTCCTCTAGCTGTAGATAGGTGGGGTCTCCCCTAGCTGTAGATAGGTGGGGTCTCCTCTAGCTGTAGATAGGTGGGGTCTCCTCTAGCTGTAGATAGGTGGGGTCTCCTCTAGCTGTAGATAGGTGGGCCAACGCATTTTTTGTGCACGCATAGTTTTAGTTCGGTGCAACACCGTCAGCACCGCCGCTAGTTAGCTTAGCGTAGTGAATGGGATCCTATGTTGCCGGTTAGCATGTTGTGAGTAAAAGTGAGCCAACAAAAGACAAAAAAAAAACCTAATTACTTGCACTGAGACAAAAAAATGCCTTGGTCCACCTATCTACGGCCAGGGTAATCTGTGATAAGAACTATTTCAACAAAAGGTGGCGTATTCCTTTAACCCTTGTGTTGTCTTCCCGGCCACCACGCACTTGTTAAGGTCTGTTTTGCCTGTTTACGAAGAGTAAAGTAAAAAATGATCACCCGGTTCTGTGTTACATCTTCGTAGCCAACTTCATTCCAACCTATTACCACTAGTTTAACACTTATGTTTGTAATTCATGTTCAATAAACCTCATTTATATTAAATTATGCCTCATTTTGAGTTAAAAAAAACCCCCAGAAATTATGAATTACTTTAGCTAATAATTAAGATCATAGGAGAACGTATGCCGATGCATAATTACAGCACTTTCGTGTATGGAACTATCCATGTTATTTTTAGTCAATTTGGTTGAAAGAAACCCAAGGGTTAAATCAGAGTATTGAATGTGTACTGACCAGCAGCAGCAGCAGCAGACAGTCTGACACCAACACCAACACCAACCAGACTGATAG
>NC_041347.1:31910213-31927713 GCF_004354835.1 Perca flavescens
CAGAATCCTCTCCTAATGTAGAATTGAAATATGTGGATTTGTCTTTTTGAAATGTGCCTGTACTTCGGAAACCAAGAAGGACATCAAGGACTCAGCTTGAGCCAACTCCTTCACATTCAGTGTCTAGTGTTGTGTTTGTGACACATACTGTAATGGTCTAGTTCCCCTTTAGGTTTCAGTATTCAGCAGCTGCACTCTGAAACTTAGTGGAAGAGAAACTCTGCTGTCAAACTGAGAGGCTTTACAGGAAGTTTAACTCTCCCGTTGTCCTCGGGGTCAACTCAGTCCCATTTTCAAAAAGTCTCTATATCAGAAATTTGGGTTTCTTTCAAGCAAATTGTCCAAAAACATAACGTGAATGGTTCCATACAACAATTACTCTTCGCAAGTAAAATAAATGATCAGTTCACTACTTTCATTGAATTTAGGTGTGTTATTCAATTTTACAGCGTTTGAAATTTGAAGAATGTTGGAAAAAACTAAAAAAAAAGTGCATAGACAAAAACATCGACAATAACAAGTTAATTAAACTACAGTTACAGTTGGGCAGCTCGGTTGGAAACTTAAACGTAGTCATATATTCAAATCTTTAGCTTTCAGCACTGACTTAAAAGGTGCTCTAAGCGATGATTTTTAGGCTACAACATTTTTTGTCACATACAGCAAACATTTCCTCACTATCTGCTAGCTGCCTGTCCCCTGAACACACTGTAAAAAACATTTCCTCACTATCTGCCTGTCCCCAGAACACACTGTAAAAAAACATTTCCTCACTATCTGCTAGCTGCCTGTCCCATGAACACACTGTAAAAAACATTTCCTCACTATCTGCTAGCTGCCTGTCCCCTGAACACACTGTAAAAAACATTTCCTCACTATCTGCCTGTCCCCTGAACACACTGTAAAAAACATCTCACTATCTGCTAGCTGCCTGTCCCCTGAACACACTGTAAAAAAATCATCTATCTGCTAGCTGCCTGTCCCCTGAACACACTGTAAAAAACATCTCCTCACTATCTGCTAGCTGCCTGTCCCCTGAACACACTGTAAAAAACATCTCCTCACTATCTGCTAGCTGCCTGTCCCCTGAACACACTGTAAAAAACATCTCACTATCTGCTAGCTGCCTGTCCCCTTAACACACTGTAAAAAACCTGGTCTCTGTAGACATCCCAGGCTCCACAAACAAAAACACACTGGCCAACGTGCACCACCAAACATAACAAACAGTATTCCAGCCAATAACCGACAAGAAGGAAATGGTTGAGCCACCACTGCAGCAGCGTTAGCACGTAGGCTACTTCAATGCGTGTCCGTTTAGTTTGACAATACTTCGAACGTCAACAAGGAGTAACGTCACCCAACATCGCTTAGAGCACCTTTAATGTATCGCCCCATGGAGTCTGTCTTATAGCTTTTTTTAAATTCTGAAATTTGTGTTTTCACAGAAACTATTGGGCTCAACATTAACGCTGTCTGTGATTGGCGCGCACTGGGTCCTCGTCACAAAAGGAAACTAGCCACTGGGCTAAACAACTTGTGTGGGGGAAGCCCTGGTACTTGTTAGCATTCATGCTGATGCAGAGTTCCTGTAACCTGACTCCGCCAGATGGATTGCTTCCCATTTGCTCGGCATATCCATCTGGGAACTTTCCGTTGGAGAACTTTTGGGAAGGGGCGGAAATCCTGGTTAGCTGATTGGATAAACCACCTGTCTATCACCACCTATAGTTGGTGATAGACGGGGCAAAATCAACCAATCAGATCCACGAAGCGTATGAAAATACAACCACGAGCCAGGCTACCCCTGCTGCTGCTGCAGGCAAAGCCTAGCTTATTAGCTCAGCAAGCTAGCAACATGTCGGTAAAGGAGATTTGCCGTTTTTGTAACGAGAATTTAGGAATAAAAGGCCCCATTTCAGCTTCCTGGTCCATATTCCAAAAGAAGGATCCAAGAGAAAAAAGCATTAGAGCTCGCGAGATCAGGACGGTCTCACGAGGCTACAGTTCCTGTAACGATCTGAAGAACCGTAACAACGGGTATATTTGCCTCCTCACCTGCTGTTTCTTGAGCAGGATGTTGACGGAGGTGAGGTCTTTGCCGTAGTCGTCCGACTGCAGCTGTCCGTCCAGGCCGGCCAGCCACTTGTCCAGGTCTGCGCAGCTCTGCGTGAACAGCTCGGCCTTGTTGGCGTCGAACAGACACTTGGCCTTGGTCTGGGTGGTGGACTCCAGGTCCTGCCACATGGTCGTCAGGGACGCCAGCTTCTCTTTGACCATGGCCTCCGTCTCCGGCTTCTCTGCCATCAGCGCCTGCCCGTCCTGAAACACAGAACTGATTTTTTAACGCCCAGCTCACAATGGCCAAAGATAGCATCCCGATTTTATTTGATCTAATGCTGTGTTCCAGGCAACCCGTAAATCGGGGTGGGAATCACCAGAGGCCTCACAATATGATATAATCACAATACTTATGTCACGAAACAATATTATTGCGATTTTAAACATATTGCAATATTCTGCTATTTATCGCAATTGATTACCTTATTTCCAACTTCAAAATTTTCCCAATTTCAAATGATGTCCCCAAAAGAAAACTTTGTCAACATCTGTTTTATCTAAAAAGATATATGTTTTCACAACCTTCTGGCCGTGAAAGTGTCCTAGAACTGCAGACAAACCCCTAACTTAGTCCCTGTGAACTGGTACCAGATGCTTGGACTCCCAGTTACAATTTTTGACGTCACACACACATAAACAACCATGGTGAACCCTGTTGATTCTGTACAGACGCCGTTGATTAACGGTGAGAAATAGAAATAGACATAAATAGGCAACGTAAAGTAATTCTGCACATTGTAATCAAAACAATACACATACGATTGTGTACTACTACAGGTTATGTTTATTAAATGAAGCCCAAAATATGTCACCGACTAGAAATCGCTAGTATCAGCTAGCGCTAGCTAACGTCAGCGTTAGGAAGCCACTAGCAAACACTAGCTAGAAGTGTTTGTCTTGACTTTGCCTGGAACGCTACCAAGTCGTGAGTCGCGACTTGAAGTCGTAACTTACGGGCTAAAATTTTTGTCTGGAACGCAGCATAATAACCCCTCCGCAGCCCCCCAATCATGTTATTGTGAGAATGCTTATTCAGCAGCATTCACACATTAGACTTTTAAAATATTAAGCTTTTTCAAATTTTCATTTTACATTAAAGTCAATGGAGCAATCTTCAAATGCTCTTCAGGCTTCTTTCTCTTTGAAATGCTTCTACTCCCACATACTGTCACCTACAGACGTCATTCAAACTTTAAAATATTCAGAAACGCTTTAGCTATTAGAGTTGTTTTCAGCTTCATGATATCTTTAACAGTTTTTGTGGTATCACTGTTTAAGTTTAGGATTTAAATGAGGCTTTTTCTGCTTATAATGGAGTGTATATTGCTTGAGTGGGTGATGAAAACCTCTGTAACTTGCTCTCACGGCCACAGTTTTTACTTGTAATACACAATTTATACGTTAAAACTTAGGGGGTAAGACACACAGTTGGCCCCCACCTTGTCGATCTTGTCCAGCCACTCCTTGTTGGATTGCAGCTCGGCCATGAAGGCCTGATGTTTGAGCCACTTGCTGTGCAGGTTCCTGGCCTCGTCGTACGACATGTCCTGGGCCGTCAGCATCTTCTCGTTGATCCACAGGGACAGCTACACACACACACGCGCGCACGCACACACACACACACACACACACACACACACACGCGCGCACGCACAAAAAACACAAAAAAACACACACACACAAACAGGCCCGCACGCACATACACACACACAAACATAGAAACACACACACACACGCACGCACACACAGAAACACACACACAGACGCGCACAGACAGAAACACACACACGCGCACAGACAAGCACACACACGCATACAAACACACACAGACACGCACACACGCACACACACACACACACACACACACACACACACACACACACACAAAATCATTAGGCCGTGTTCACGCTAACAGCTTTTTTGACAATTAAATGTTGACTAGGGCACTTTAGTAGGTAAAAATAAGAAGGAAAAGAAGAAGAAGAAGATGGCAGCGTTTTGGTTAAAAAATGCAGCCAAGAACTTTTTTTCAACTTCAAAAAGACAATCTGAGCTGTGTGTGTGTGTGTGAGAGAGAGTGAGAGAGAGTGTGTCTGTGTGTATATGTGTGTCTGTGTGTGTGTGTGTGTGTGTGTGTGTGTGTGTGTGTGTGTATATATGTGTGTGTGTGTTTACCTCCTGGCAGTCCTGCAGGAACTTCTGCAGGTCTCTGTTGTCCTTCAGCCTCGTCAGCAACTCGCTGGCAGCCGCTCGGTTCTTCTTATGTCTGTACAACATATAATAGATTATATATCTGTGTGTGTGTGTGTGTGTGTGTGTGTGTGTGTGTATTATACGTTGTCTTTCAAATATCTCCTGAACCCTTCATCTGATCTATTATCTAATCACACTTGGTTTCCTGGGTTACTCAGCGTTTGGAATTTGGAGCAGTTTGGACAGCGTTGGATATTCAATATTACGGTAATAAACTGTGAATGAAACTAAACGACTGCACAATAAAGGTTGAGGGGGAAAAAGTTGAGAAAAAAAGGCACCGCCATAACATGTTCTGTGTCTATATCCTTCACAATAAAAGCCTAACTTAAAGGAACACGCCGACTTATTGGGACGTTGTCTTATTCCCCGTGTCCCCCAGAGTTAGATAAGTCCATACATACCCTTCTCATCTCTGTGGTGTCCTAACTCTGTCCGACGGCTCCACCGCTAGCCTAGCTTAGCACAGATCCTGGAGGTAACCAGCTCCATCTAGCCTAGCTTAGCACAGATCCTTGAGGTAACCGGCTCCATCTAGCCTAGCTTAGCACGGATCCTGGAGGTAACCGGCTCCATCTAGCCTAGCTTAGCACGGATCCTGGAGGTAACCGGCTCCATCTAGCCTAGCTTAGCACGGATCCTGGAGGTAACCGGCTCCATCTAGCCTAGCTTAGCACGGATCCTGGAGGTAACCGGCTCCATCTAGCCTAGCTTAGCACGGATCCTGGAGGTAACCGGCTCCATCTAGCCTAGCTTAGCACATATCCTGCAGGTAACAGGCTCCATCTAGCCTACTGCTCCCAATAAGTCCCAAAATAATAATGCCAACATGTTCCTATTTACATGTTGGGATGTGTATAGTCACTGCATGTACAAATAACAAGGTCACATGAGGGCGTTTTCACACCTGTAGTTTGTTTACTTTGGTCCAAATCAGTTGGTGAGTTTGTAAACTTGAAGCAATTTGCCCTCGGTCGGTTTGGTTTGGTTTCACACCTGGAAAAATCCAAGCCTACCAAAATGCGTCATTACAAATCACGCAAGAACGTCCACTCCTCTTATTGGTCGGATGTGTCTGGGGGCGGGAGCAAGAAAGTAAATACAGGAAGTAGGTCCTGTGTTCTGGACTAGTGCATATTTCTTCCATTTCCATGGTTAAACCAGGTCATTTCATTAAAATGATCAGACGCTGTTTCTTGCGAGACGTTACTACGTCTGCTCTGGTCACCGAGAAGAAACCTTTTTTGACAACACTAGATATCAAACAAAAGCCAGACACAATATCGTATTAGGTTTCTGACAGTGGGGGTTGCTTATGAAGTGTCTGCAAGTTATTTCGGGGTACAGTGGTTCGGGAAAAAGCTAGAGCAGCAATACCACAGGCCGAGCAGAAGCGTGCCTATGTTCCCACAGCCATATGTTCCCACATTTCTAAGATTTTTTTCAAAATTAACATTTCATTTTTCATAAATTTGTATCAGATTTGATCCCCCTGACCCTAACCCTAAATCCTAACCCTAAAAAATGTTGTGGTAGGATAGGGCTTAAATTGAATGGAAATCTAGTAACACAAGACCTAATTTTGAAAATGTCCTAGAAATGTGGGACCATAGGGCTGTGGGAACATAGTGCTGTGGGAACATAGGGTTGTGGGAACATAGGGCTGTGGGAACATAGGGCTGTGGGAACATAGGGTGGTGGGACCATAGGGCTGTGGGACCATAGGGTTTTGGGACCATAGGGCTGTGGGAACATAGGATTGTGGGACCATAGGGCTGTGGGAACATAGGGCCTAATTTTCAGTGAAAACTAAATTCTTAGAAATGTGGGAACATAGGGCCTAATTTTCAGTGAAAACTAAATTCTTAGAAATGTGGGAACATAGGGCTGTGGGAACATAGGGCTGTGGGAACATAGGGCTGTGGGAACATAGGGCTGTGGGACCATAGGGCTGTGGGAACATAGGGCTGTGGGAACATAGGGTGGTGGGACCATAGGGCTGTGGGACCATAGGGTTTTGGGACCATAGGGCTGTGGGAACATAGGGCTGTGGGAACATAGGGCTGTGGGAACATAGGGCCTAATTTTCAATGAAAACTAAATTCTTAGAAATGTGGGAACATAGGGCTGACCCCGGCCGAGCAATACCATGTTCCCACCAGGCTCATACGGTATCCATATGGCATGGATATTTCGGACAAAATAACTAACAGTATCTCCGTCACCTTTGGTCGATGGAGTCCACCTTCTCCTGGATGCGCTCGGCGTTGATGTTGCCGTCGGTTACCAGGCGGCGGCCGGTGTCGAGCACGCCGCTGATCTTCTCCTCGTTGGCGTCCAGCGTGGTCATGAAGTCCTCCTGCTTCTTGATGGCGGCCTCGGCCCCTTCCAGAGTGGTGGGCATCTCGGTGTGAGCCAGGACGTACTCCTGAAAGACACACACACACACACACACACACACACACACACACACACACACACACACAGACAAACCCACACAGACACATATATACACACACACACACACACACAGACAAACACACACACACACACACACACACACACACACACACACACACAGACAAACACACACAGACACATATATACACACACACACACACACACACACACACACACACACACACACACACACAAACACACACACACACACACACACACACACACACACAACAAACACACACACACACATATATACACACACACACACACACACACACACACACACACACACACACACACACACACACACACACACACACACAAACTTGTTAATTTCTAGTTTCTTCACATACAAAACAGTAACTTAAACTGTGAAAACATGTTCTGTACTGGCAGTCTTCCACCACTTGGTGGCAGCCTCCGACCTTCTCATTAAGAAAAGTCCAGCAAGTGGATGAAAAGACCAGAAGAGAGGGACAGCAAGGCATCTGAAATATGTGCACTGCGACTTTAAATGTCTTGTATTCTCTGGCCAACAGTTCAAACCCAAAGATATCCTGTTAACAAGTACGTGAGAAAGAAAGATAAGAAACCCAGGAAATCCTCCTCAGTGTGTTGATTAATCAACTAATTGTTCCAGCTCTAATTCTGTCCCAATTCTTTTTAACCGCTCATCCCGCACAGGGTCAGGTGGGGTCGCAGCCTATCCCAGCATGCACTGGGTGAGGGGTGGTGTACAAACCGAGGACAGTCTGTCACAGGAACAGTGTGCGTGCGTGTGAGATCTAACACAGATGATACTGGACTGGACAGATGCCCAGTCAGAGAGATTTATCCCGGAGAGTGTGTGAGAGAACAGTTCACTAGCATCCACTAAAAGTTCTGTTTTTACCACTGACAAACTCAGATTATTATTCTTATTACATTATGGGATGGATCCCTACAGAGATAGACCTTTTAGTTAAAGAGTAAAATCCTTTTAGTTTAACATGAAACCGCCCCGAAATCACCATCACCAAACTCCACCAGACTCCATGTAAATATTCACGACTTTTAGCGTGTATAGAGCCAGCAGATCTCCACCAGACTCCATGTAAATAATCAGGACTTTTAGCGTGTTTAGAGCCAGCATATCTCCACCAGACTCCATGTAAATAATCAGGACTTTTAGCGTGTATAGAGCCAGCATATCTCCACCAGACTCCATGTAAATAATCAGGACTTTTAGCGTGTATAGAGCCAGCATATCTCCACCAGACTTCATGTAAATAATCAGGACTTTCAGCGTGTATAGAGCCAGCATATCTCCACCAGACTCCATGTAAATAATCAGGACTTTTAGCGTGTATAGAGCCAGCATATCTCCACCAGACTCCATGTAAATAATCAGGACTTTTAGCGTGTATAGAGCCAGCATATCTCCACCAGACTCCATGTAAATAATCAGGACTTTTAGCGTGTATAGAGCCAGCATATCTCCACCAGACTTCATGTAAATAATCAGGACTTTCAGCGTGTATAGAGCCAGCATATCTCCACCAGACTCCATGTAAATAATCAGGACTTTTAGCGTGTATAGAGCCAGCATATCTCCACATGTAAATGGGTGAATTAAGGGTTTATTTCAACAAAACCAGAGTGGTGATTGTTGGAACAGTGGAAAGATGAAACCAAGACGGCTTTTTATAGATTTATTTTGTTTCTGTCGGCTTTGAACGTACTGTGTTTTACAATGATAAAATCACTGTTTATTTACATGGAGTCTGGTGGGTTTGGTGACGGTGTTAATATCACCTCTTTGGGGATAAAGGTGAGGTTAAAAATGTATGAAGATATTTCATACCAGGGCCAGAGGGGGGATCAAAGCTTAATATTTCGGGGGCATTGGCCACCCTTGGACCCCCCCTAGAACCGCCACCGGTTACGGCTCTAGACACGGCAGGTTTACCTGGTTGTTGAGGAAGGCCTCGGCCTGCTTGGTGTCCCTGAGGAACAGCTGGTAGGCGTGCGACTGGGACAGCAGGTTCTGCCGGTTCTCCCACATCTTGTGCAGCTCGTTCCAGCCGGTGTCGAGCGCCTGCAGCCGCTGGCGCAGGAACATGTACTGCGCGTCCGTCTGGCCCTGCGTCACCATCTCGCCCATGTCCCGCATCTTCTGGTAGTCCTCTTCGTAGTTGTGGATTTCGTTCTTGATGTTCTCGTGCTGGGTCAGCAGCTTCTCGGCCTCGGCCAGCGTGTTGGGCATGTCCTCCGAGGCGATGGCCGTCTGTGTGCGCGACAGCCACGACTGGAAGTCGTCCAGCTCGCGCAGGAACTGCTGCAGCTTGCTGGCCTCGCCCAGAGACTCCTCCCGGTTCTTCATGGTGTCCTGGAAACAGAAAAACACAGGCGGTCGGATGTAGGGCTAGGTTTAAAAAAAAAAAGAAATCAATTTTCCGAAATAAAATCGATTTTTATTTAACCCTCCTGTTGTCATCGGGTCAAATTTGACCCATTTTTGAAAAGTTTCCAAATCAGAAATTTGTGTTTTCTTTCAAACAAACTGTCAATGAAACTAACGTGGATGGTTCACTACAACCATTACTCTTCACAGGCTAAATAAATGAAAATTTCACCCAATTGAATTTGGGTGTTTTATTTAATTTTATAGCATTTGAAAAAAGAAATGAGAAAAGAACGTTGAAAAAAAGTGACAAAAATGTTGGAAGAAGCTTCAAAAAACGTTGGGGGAAAAAAAAAATCGACAAAAACATAAAAGAAAATCGCTGAAAAAAAACAAAAACATTTGGAAATAGTGAAAAAAAAACTGAAAAAAACCCCGACAAAAACGTTGGAAATAGTGACAAAAAACCTGGGAAACTGAGTTTAGGTGCTCCTGATCGTATCGTCACCTACCTTCATCTCGTCCCAGACGCCGGTGATCTCGGCCAGACGTCCCTTTATGGCGTCGGACTGTTCCGGGTGTTCGGAGGCCAAACGCTCCGCCTCTTTGCCCAGGTCGCTCAGCTTGTCTTCGATGGCGGCGAGGTCGCGCTCCATCCCCGTCAGCTTCCTCTGCAGCGCCATGACTCCGGCCAGGTCGTTCCCCAGCTCCTGGGTCGACTCGATCACCTGATGGAGGACAGCAGAGTTTGAGACTCTGACTCGAGTCATACTTAATGCCTACCATACACTAGAAGACTAACGTGTGACACCATCTCACATCTAAAGATAAAGACTTGCACAGAGACTTGACTTGAAATCTATTTTAAAGACTTGAGACTTGGACTCTAGCTCAGACACTTAAGACTTGGACTCTAGCTCAGACACTTAAGACTTGGACTCTAGCTCAGACACTTAAGACTTGGACTCTAGCTCAGACACTTAAGACTTGGACTCTAGCTCAGACACTTAAGACTTGGACTCTAGCTCAGACACATAAGACTTGGACTCTAGCTCAGACACTTGAGACTTGGACTCTAGCTCAGACACTTAAGACTTGGACTCTAGCTCAGACACTTAAGACTTGGACACTAGCTCAGACACATAAGACTTGGACTCTAGCTCAGACACTTGAGACTTGGACTCTAGCTCAGAGACTTGAGACTTGGACTCTAGCTCAGACACTTAAGACTTGGACTCTAGCTCAGACACTTAAGACTTGGACTCTAGCTCAGACACATAAGACTTGGACTCTAGCTCAGACACTTGAGACTTGGTCTCTAGCTCAGAGACTTAAGACTTGGACTCTAGCTCAGAGACTTAAGACTTGGACTCTAGCTCAGAGACTTAAGACTTGGACTCTAGCTCAGACACTTAAGACTTGAGACTTGGACTCTAGCTCAGAGACTTAAAACTTAAGACTTGAGACTTGGACTCTAGTTCAGAGACTTAAAGCTTGAGACTTGGACTCTAGCTCTGAGACTTGTGAGCATCTCCCGAGGCCCGTAAGGAAGGGAGGGGGGTGATTTAGACAAGTGTTTAATTACAGTAAATAAGTCCCTTGAGTCCAGCTACCCCATTTTGATTTGAAAAAAGTGAGATTGTCAAGCTTTTATCTATTATAGAACAATTCGAGGTGCTGTAAAAATACTGTCAAAGTAACAAAACGCTTTGGGGAAAAGAAAATATTTGAGGTGTTAACTTCTAACCTCTGCTGTGGTAGAATAAAAAAACTAAGTGCTGTGGGTACCTTGGTCTTCTCTTTGATCCAGGACTTGGTCTCGTTGCACTCCAGGTGGTAGTTCTGGACGCCCAGAGCCGAGCTCAGACTGTCTTTCTTCTGGTCCACCAGGTCTCGGAACTGACTCCACCTGGACGGACGGAGACGGACGCCATCAGCAACAATATGAGCCAAGTACCTGCCAGCTGGGTCACCTGCTCAGTCACGGTTTATATCTCCTGTTTAATTATCTGTTATTAGTTATTAAACTGTCAGTTATTACTGTCCAATCTCAGCTTAATAGCCCGGATAATAAAGATAAGTTAACAGGTATAACTCAGTTGATGTATCGGTTTATCTTCTCTTCACATACATTTCAATTAAATGACCTGATAATCCTCATTTAGTTCTATTTAGTCTTGGTTTAGTTGCATGTTCACATTACTGGAAATTTCTCTTAAATCCCGGTCTTATATACCCTTTTTAATCCCGGGTTAGACAGCTGCTCAACCCCAATTAATTACCCGATTATGTTATAATTCTCTGTAAAATCCCAGTTACATGTGTAGTGCTAAATAACTTGTTAAATAGAGTTTATTGCACCTTTTAGTTTTGATTCCGTTTCCTATTTAACCCGAATTAATGAGTGTGCAGTAGAAGGTGATGTTAACTAGACCCGCAGGTAATACATGTTAACTAGACCTACAGGTAATACATGTTACCTAGACCTACAGGTAATACATGTTAACTAGACCTGCAGGTAATACATGTTACCTAGACCTACAGGTAATACATGTTACCTAGACCTACAGGTAATACATGTTACCTAGACCTACAGGTAATACATGTTACCTAGACCTACAGGTAATACATGTTACCTAGACCTACAGGTAATACATGTTATCTAGACCTACAGGTAATACATGTTACCTAGACCTACAGGTAATACATGTTACCTAGACCTACAGGTAATACATTTTACCTAGACCTACAGGTAATACATGTTACCTAGACCTGCAGGTAATACATGTTACCTAGACCTGCAGGTAATACATGTTACCTAGACCTGCAGGTAATACATGTTACCTAGACCTGTAGGTAATACATGTTACCTAGACCTGTAGGTAATACATGTTACCTAGACCTGCAGGTAATACATATATAGTGTAGTAATTTGCCTGCGATTAACAAAAATCAGATGATCGGGATATGATGGGAGTATTTTTTATTTTCTTGGGCTCGGGATGGGATGGGAGTGACAACTGATTCCTGTGTCACCCTCTACTGTGCAGCCCAATAATTCCACTTTATTTTACAGTATAATCTCTTAAAGATACATTCCTTAATGACCGGATAATCCCAGTTCATGTTCTGGTTTAATCCCAGTTAGATTACCTGGTGTTGAGTTTGTCCTGCTGGGCTTTGATCTCCTTTTCGCTGGGATGTCCGCTGTGGATCAGCTGCCTGGCGACCTGGTTCACCACGGCAACCCGGGACGCCTGGTTGTTCATCTCCGGCTCCAAACTCTCAAAACTGCGCACACACACACACACACACACACACACACACACACACACACACACACGCACACACAGACAGACAAAGACACACACACACACACACACACACACACACACACACACACACACACACACACAGACACACACACACACACACACACACACACACACACACACACACACACACACACAGACACACACACACACACACACACACACACACACACACACACACACACACACACACACACACACACAGACACAGACACACACAGACACACACACACACACACACACACACACACACACACACACACACACACACACACACACACACACACACACACACACACACACACACACAGAGAAAGACAATTACACAAACTGACATTTTCTGCTTCAGAAAGTCTAACGTAAACAACAGATAAACTGCTCTCATCATTTTGGACATATTTCCGTTTTGCTTCACCCAACCGGAAGTCAGCAGTTTAGATTTTAATGCGTTTTTCGCGTATTTTAAGGTCATTTCTTTGAACTCCCCCTAGGGGGGTGCATGGGATTTGATTGGTATTGTGTCCTCACCGGTGCTGGACCACCTCCAGGTCCTCCAGTTTCTCGGGGATGTCCATGCTGTTGAGCCACTGCTCTTTCTCGTCGATCCACACCTCGCAGGCGCTGGCTTCGCTCAGCATCTTGTAGAGCGCCAGAGCATCCTGCAGCGCCTGCTTCCTGAGCCGCGTCAGCTCCACCACCTCCTTGTAGCGCTCCTCGATGCCCGCCAGGCGGCTCTGGACCTGCACACACGCCAAGGAGACAACGACATTTGAGCAAGGAAAATTCATAAATTCACAAAAGGTATAAAAAAAATTTAAAGAAATCACAATTTAACGAAGGAAAAAACGTTACTTGAAGGAATGAAAAAGCATCATTTTACGAAGGTAATACTAATTTATTTAACAAAGGAAAAAAATTCTTCATTTGTAAAAGAAGAAAAAAAGTCTAAATTACATAAAGAATTATAAAAGAAATCAGAACATTTCAGTTATTGTTTTCTGTCAGATTGTTTATAGATCTCTTTTGAAGGCAGCTTCATTTCAGTAGCATGTAGTAAGACAGCAGTAGGGAGAAGTATGTAGAGAGACAGCAGTAGAGAGTAGTATGTAGAGAGACAGCAGTAGAGAGTAGTATGTAGAGAGACAGCAGTAGAGAGTAGTATGAAGAGAGACAACAGTAGAGAGTAGTATGTAGAGACAGCAGTAGAGAGTAGTATGTAGAGAGACAGCAGTAGAGAGTAGTATGTAGAGTGAGCAGTAGAGAGTAGTATGTAGAGAGACAACAGTAGAGAGTAGTATGTAGAGTGAGCAGTAGAGAGTAGTATGAAGAGAGACAGCAGTAGAGAGTAGTATGTAGAGTGAGCAGTAGAGAGTAGTATGTAGAGACAGCAGTAGAGAGTAGTATGTAGAGAGACAACAGTAGAGAGTAGTATGTAGAGTGAGCAGTAGAGAGTAGTATGTAGAGAGAAAGCAGTAGAGAGTAGTATGTAGAGAGATAGCAGTAGAGAGTAGTATGTAGAGAGACAGCAGTAGAGAGTAGTATGTAGAGAGACAGCAGTAGAGAGTAGTATGTAGAGAGACAGCAGTAGAGAGTAGTATGTAGAGAGACAGCAGTAGAGAGTAGTATGTAGAGAGACAACAGTGGAGAGTAGTATGAAGAGAGACAACAGTAGAGAGTGGTATGTAGAGACAACAGTATAGAGTAGTATGTAGAGACAGCAGTAGAGAGTAGTATGTAGAGAGACAACAGTAGAGAGTAGTATGTAGAGTGAGCAGTAGAGAGTAGTATGTAGAGAGAAAGCAGTAGAGAGTAGTATGTAGAGAGACAGCAGTAGAGAGTAGTATGTAAAGAGACAGCAGTAGAGAGTAGTATGTAGAGACAGCAGTAGAGAGTAGTATGTAGAGAGACAGCATTAGAGAGTAGTATGTAGAGAGACAACAGTGGAGAGTAGTATGAAGAGAGACAACAGTAGAGAGTGGTATGTAGAGACAACAGTATAGAGTAGTATGTAGAGAGACAACTATAGAGAGTAGTATGTAGAGAGACACCAGTAGAGAGTAGTATGTAGAGAGACAGCAGTAGAGAGTAGTATGTAGAGAGACAGCAGTAGAGAGTAGTATGTAGAGACAACAGTAGAGAGTAGTATGTAGAGGAACGGCAGTAGAGAGTAGTATTTAGAGAGACAGCAGTAGAGAGTAGTATGTAGTGAGACAGCAGTAGAGAGTAGTATGTAGAGAGACAGCATTAGAGAGTAGTATGTAGAGAGACAACAGTGGAGAGTAGTATGAAGAGAGACAACAGTAGAGAGTGGTATATAGAGACAACAGTATAGAGTAGTATGTAGAGAGACAACTATAGAGAGTAGTATGTAGAGAGACACCAGTAGAGAGTAGTATGTAGAGAGACAGCAGTAGAGAGTAGTATGTAGAGAGACAGCAGTAGAGAGTAGTATGTAGAGAGACAGCAGTAGAGAGTAGTATGTAGAGACAACAGTAGAGAGTAGTATGTAGAGGAACGGCAGTAGAGAGTAGTATTTAGAGAGACAGCAGTAGAGAGTAGTATGTAGTGAGACAGCAGTAGAGAGTAGTATGTAGAGAGACAGCAGTAGAGAGTGGTATGTAGAGAGACAACAGTAGAGAGTAGTATGTAAAGAGACAGCAGTAGAGAGTGGTATGTCGAGAGTCAACAGTAGAGAGTGGTATGTAGAGAGACAGCAGTAGAGAGTAGTATGTAGAGAGACAGCAGTAGAGAGTGGTATGTAGAGAGACAGAGAGACAGTATGTAGAGACAGAGAGGTGGTATGTAGAGAGACAGCAGTAGAGAGTGGTATGTAGAGAGACAACAGTAGAGAGTAGTATGTAGAGAGACAACAGTAGAGAGTAGTATGTAGAGAGACAGCAGTAGAGAGTGGTATGTAGAGAGACAGCAGTAGAGAGTGGTATGTAGAGAGACAGCAGTAGAGAGTGGTATGTAGAGAGACAGCAGTAGAGAGTGGTATGTAGAGAGACAGCAGTAGAGAGTAGTATGTAGAGAGACAGCAGTAGAGAGTGGTATGTAGAGAGACAACAGTAGAGAGTGGTATGTAGAGAGACAGCAGTAGAGAGTAGTATGTAGAGAGACAGCAGTAGAGAGTGGTATGTAGAGAGACAGCAGTAGAGAGTAGTATGTAGAGAGACAGCAGTAGAGAGTAGTATGTAGAGAGACAGCAGTAGAGAGTGGTATGTAGAGAGAGAGAGAGACAGTAGAGAGAGTATGTAGAGAGAGAGACAGTAGAGAGTGGTATGTAGAGAGACAGCAGTAGAGAGTGGTATGTAGAGAGACAGCAGTAGAGAGTGGTATGTAGAGAGACAACAGTAGAGAGTGGTATGTAGAGAGACAGCAGTAGAGAGTAGTATGTAGAGAGACAGCAGAGAGTAGTATGTAGAGAGAGAAGCAGTAGAGAGTAGTATGTAGAGAGACAGCAGTAGAGAGTAGTATGTAGAGAGACAGCAGTAGAGAGTGGTATGTAGAGAGACAGCAGTAGAGAGTGGTATGTAGAGAGACAGCAGTAGAGAGTAGTATGTAGAGAGACAGCAGTAGAGAGTGGTATGTAGAGAGACAGCAGTAGAGAGTGGTATGTAGAGAGACAGCAGTAGAGAGTAGTATGTAGAGAGACAACAGTAGAGAGTGGTATGTAGAGAGACAGCAGTAGAGAGTGGTATGTAGAGAGACAGCAGTAGAGAGTAGTATGTAGAGAGACAGCAGTAGAGAGTGTATGTAGAGAGACAGCAGTAGAGAGTAGTATGTAGAGAGACAGCAGTAGAGAGTGGTATGTAGAGAGACAGCAGTAGAGGGTAGTATGTAGAGAGACAGCAGTAGAGAGTAGTATGTAGAGACAGCAGTAGAGAGTAGTATGTAGAGAGACAGCAGTAGAGAGTGGTAGAGAGACAGCAGTAGAGAGTAGTAGAGAGACAGCAGTAGAGAGGGTATGAGAGAGACAGCAGAGAGTGGTATGTAGAGAGACAGCAGAGAGGGTAGTATGTAGAGAGACAGTAGAGAGTAGTATTTAGAGAGACAGCAGAGAGTAGTATTTAGAGAGACAGCAGTAGAGAGTAGTATTTAGAGAGACAGCAGTAGAGAGTAGTATGTAGAGAGACAACAGTAGAGAGTATGTAGAGAGACAACAGTAGAGAGAGAGTAGTATGTAGAGAGACAGCAGTAGAGGGTAGTATGTAGAGAGACAGCAGTAGAGAGTAGTATGTAGAGAGACAGCAGTAGAGAGTAGTATGTAGAGAGACAACAGTAGAGAGTAGTATGTAGAGAGACAGCAGTAGAGGGTAGTATGTAGAGAGACAGCAGTATAGAGTAGTATTTAGAGAGACAGCAGTAGAGAGTAGCATGTTGACGCTCTGGCAGTGAGAATGTGTTGGTGCAGCACCCCGTGTTGCTTTCGTGCCTGTCCGAGCTTTACCTCCTCAGAGTTGGCCTTCTCGGGCGGCAGCGTGGCGGCCTGTTCGTGCAGCGCCTCGATGACGGGCCGGTAGCTGGCGATCTCCTCGGCCACGTCCTTGTGCTTCTTCACCAGCGCCTGAGTGGAGAACTCGTCGTGGCCGACGTCCACGCTGGAGACGATCCGCAGCACGTCCAGCATCCACGTGTCCATGTCGTCCGCGTCCGCCTGCAAAGCACGCCACAAAGCAAACGTCATCAAACAATGAACAAAAAAACTGTATTTCTCTAATAGGTGTCAGCCTGCCTGCACAGAAACAGAGTACATAAAAAAAAAAAAAAAAAAAGTTTTTTAAATGCTCATTTGACTTTTTATATATATAAAAAAATTATAATTTTACAAAAGGAAAAGATCTGTTTAATATTATCGAACAATAATAAACTATGTTTTGTTGCCTGAGCAGAAACTGAAGACCAGAGCCCGACCGATGAAGGATTTTTAAGGCCGATATCGATAAAGAAT
>NC_041347.1:31935213-31940213 GCF_004354835.1 Perca flavescens
GTCTGTCTGTCTGTCTGTCTGCCTGTCTGTCTGTCTGTCTGTACCTGAATGTCCTGGATGCGTTCTTTAATCTTGTCTGCTCCGCCGCCCCGTTGGCGACCCGCTCCTCTCCCTGCCTACCTGTCTGTCTGCCTGTCTGTCTGTCTGTCTGTCTGCTTGCCTGTCTGTCTGTCTGTCTGTCTGTCTGCCTGCCTGTCTGTCTGTACCTGAATGTCCTGGATGCGTTCTTTAATCTTGTCTGCTCCGAAGTGCCCGTTGGCGACCAGCTCCTCTCCCTGCCTACCTGTCTGTCTGTCTGTCTGTCTGCCTGCCTGCCTGTCTGTCTGTCTGTCTGTCTGCCTGCCTGTCTGTCTGTACCTGAATGTCCTGGATGCGTTCTTTAATCTTGTCTGCTCCGAAGTGCCCGTTGGCGACCAGCTCCTCTCCCTGCCTGATGGTCTGCTGCAGGTGGGCGGCGCGCCCGCTCATCTCGTCTTCGAAGGCTTTGTGCTGACTCAGCAGTCGCAGCGCTCCCGTCAGATCCTTCCCATAATCCTCGGAGGACAGGATCTGCTCCTTCTCCCGGATCCAGCCCTCCTGCACGCCAAAGACACATTCAGGACCCGGTTAGTTAACGTTTGTTGTTCTACCTGCCGGGTAAACACTTTCTTAACCCTCGTGTTGTCTTCGGGTGCGAGTCGGGTCAAATCTGACCCGTTTTCAAAGTTTTTCATATCAGAAATATGGATTTCCTTCAACCAAATTGGCCTAAATCACATGTGTCAAACTCAAGGCCCCTCGCAGGTTCTAATCCAGTCCGCGTATCAATTTAGGCTTCACGATAAATCTTGGCCCGCCTAGTTGTACACCAAAACAAAAAACAGGAAACCGTTTTTCAAACGGCAACTACACCACACTTAAAGCAGAATTTGGTAGATTTGCTGGGAAACAGGTTGGCTGTGAGTCGACTTTTAAAATGTGATCTTTATTTTGCTTGATGCTTTTGCTGAATTCTCAGATTTTTAAGGAACTATTTGCTGCCTTTTTTAGGGCTTTATGTGGACCAAAGTTTGAGCGAGAAGACTATATGAGACGTGGAATAATACAGTCAAAGGTATTTGACTTTTTCAAAATAAAAGCATGAAAATACAACTCTCCATGTCTGGCCCTTGATGCGATTCTCCTTTTCCAGTGTGGCCCTCTGGGAAGATGAGTTTGACACCCTTGAAGAACATCCATGCATCCATCTTAATTTAGGCCCTAAAATTTATGGACAGGATATCGAGGCGTAGTCGGGATGGGGAGGGTTTGCAGTTTGGTGGGCTGGGGATCTCATCGCTGCTCTTTGCAGATGATGTGGTCCTGATGGCATCATCGGCCTGCGACCTTCAGCACTCACTGGATCGGTTCGCAACCGAGTGTGAAGCGGTTGGGATGAGGATCAGCACCTCTAAATCTGAGGCCATGGTTCTCAGCAGGAAACCGATGGAATGCCTTCTCCAGGTAGGGAATGAGTCCTTACCCCAAGTGAAGGAGTTCAAGTACCTTGGGGTTGTGTTCGCGAGTGAGGGGACAATGGAGCGGGAGATTGGTCGGAGAATCGGCGCAGCGGGTGCGGTATTGCATTCAATCTATCGCACCGTTGTGACGAAAAGAGAGCTGAGCCAGAAGGCAAAGCTCTCGATCTACCGGTCAGTTTTCGTTCCTACCCTCACCTATGGTCATGAAGGCTGGGTCATGACCGAAAGAACGAGATCCAGGGTACAAGCGGCCGAAATGGGTTTCCTCAGGAGGGTGGCTGGCGTCTCCCTTAGAGATAGGGTGAGAAGCTCAGTCATCCGTGAGGAGCTCGGAGTAGAGCCGCTGCTCCTTTGCGTCGAAAGGAGCCAGTTCAGGTGGTTCGGGCATCTGGTAAGGATGCCCCCTGGGCGCCTCCCTAGGGAGGTGTTCCAGGCACGTCCAGCTGGGAGGAGGCCTCGGGGAAGACCCAGGACTAGGTGGAGGGATTATATCTCCAACCTGGCCTGGGAACGCCTCGGGATCCCCCAGTCGGAGCTGGTTAATGTTGCTCGGGAAAGGGAAGTTTGGGGTCCCCTGCTGGAGCTGCTCCCCCCGCGACCCGACACCGGATAAGCGGACGAAGATGGATGGATGGAATTAAGATGGATGCATGGATGTTCTTCACAGGTAAAATGAAAGATTACTTTCAGTGAATTTGGGGTGTTCTGCTCAAATTGATAGCATTAAAAAAAAAAAAAAAAAACTGTTTAAATGGTTTAAAGAGTCTCCTGACTAAACTTTGACAATAAACCAGTCTGATTATCCATCAACATCCTCTGATCTTAAACTGAGTCAAAATAATTCATAAATTCAGCTTTTTAACTAAAAAATTAGGTATAATTTCATATACAAACAATTTATAGACCATGAATAAAAAAAAAAAGCTTTAACAAAAAAAAATGACAAAAGCTTTATTTGACAAAAAGCAACTGAGCCCGGATGGCTCAGTTGGTTGAGCGCCCATATATATAGAGGTTTACTCCTCGATGCAGCGGCCGCAGGTTCGACTCTGACCTGCGGCCCATTGCTAGGTGTCATTCCCCCTTTCTTTCTCTCCCCCCTTTAATGTCTTCAGCTGTCCTGTCAAATAAAGACCTTAAAATGCCCAAAATGGTTGATGGGAAGAACAACCTGTGCATTTTGGACATTTTAGTAATGTGATTTCAAACCTCCAAACTAGAGCTGCCACCTCTTACTCGATTAGTCGACTAATCAGTAGTTTTGGTCTTAGTCGACTAAGATTTCTTTTAGTCGATTATTCATTTTTATGTTTATTCATGCTTAATTACTCATTTCCAAGAAACTTCTGAGCACATTTCTGGTAAACACGAGATTTAAAGTGGTGCTTTTGCAGGATTAATTGTGGAGAAACTCAGTTTTACAGATGGTTAATTAACTACATTTATATTGTGCTTTTCTAGTCTTAACCACCTCTCAAAGCTCACAGCTCTGTCAATTAAATCAACTAATCGATTAGTCGGCAAAATCCTGTAAGTGTTAGTCGACTAAGAATATCTTTAGTCGAGGACAGCCCTACTCCAAACTTCTACTTGTGATGGCTTTACATCAGTAGTGTCAAACTCAGTTTCCCAGAGGGCCACGTTGGAAAGTAAGAATCACACCAAGGGCCACACATGTAGAGTGTATTGACATGCTTTCATTTTGAAAAAGACAAATATCTTTGACTGTATTATTGCATGTCTTATAAAGTCTTCTCCCTTACAGTTTGGTCGACATAAAGCCCTAAAAAAAGTCAGCAAAAAAGTTCCTCAGGCCGGTTACACACTGGCTGCGTGGCGTGAGCATGGCGTTTCTGTTGCGTGTCAGATGCGTGGATTTACCGAGTACCGATCTGATACCAGTGTGTCATATATTTTTTTCATATATTTGTTTTAACAGCTGTATACTACTATCCCTGTATGGATGTGATATGATGTATAACAGCTGTATACTACTATCCCTGTATGGATGTGATATGATGTATAACAGCTGTATACTACTATCCCTGTATAGATGTGATATGATGTATAACAGCTGTATACTACTATCCCTGTATGGATGTGATATTATTTCTATCTTTGTTGTCTGTCTGGCTCAGGTTAAACTCTTTGTGAAACATGAACAAACTCAAACAATGAATGCCACAGAACTTTCTTTTATTATCCAGTCAGACAGTCGGTTATAACGGAAAAAGAAAATATAAAGTACTTTAACGCAGATTTTCTTTAGGACTTTATTACGTGGTATCAGATCGGTGCATAAACTCAGTACTTCCCGATAACGATACCAGCGTTTAGGCAGTATCGAGCCCTTTTTTTTTTTTTTTTAATTACATTTATATATCTGCATTTATATCAAAACCTCGAGACTTTCAAACATCAAAATGTCATTAATTAATATGTATGTTGCCTGGAAACGCTTCCAACACGCTTGCGTGTCGCGTGAAAAATCGGCGTCGGTTCTAGCATGCTGGAGTCGCGCCTGAGACGTGCGTGTCATGCAGGCAGTGTGCACACTCTAACCTGTTACTACGGGAACCCAAATATAAACGGACACGCCACGCAGCTGACAAAGCCCACGCCACGCAGCCAGCGTGTAACCGCCTAAGCCATCATAGAAAAACAGATGAAAAAAGCATCAAAAACAACTTAAAGAAACGCGGGGGGAAAAAGCGGCAACATTTTTCAATCTAATTTCACGTCAATTACTTACTTACATTACAGGATTTTTTTTTTTTGCACATTGTCTGTTGTTTGCCTGTTGTTTGTTTGGTTGTTTGTCGGTTTGTTGTTATTGTGGAAAAACTGCTGCTGTAATAAGGGAATTTCCCCATTGTGGGATAAATAAAGTATTATCTATCTATCTATCTATCTATCTATCTAAAAGCATCGGCAAAAAGTGATAAAAACTAGGTGGGCCGACATTTATTGTGAACCTAAATTGATATGCGGGTCGGATCAAAATCTGCGAGGGGCCTGATTTGGCCCTCGGGCCTCGAGTTTGACATCCCGGTTGTCCTGATATGTTTATCTGATGTCTTCCTATGTTCTTCTGATGGCGCGGCTTCCGTTTCCGTGTTGCTTTCTTTGTCTATGTGACCCGATGTCGATCTCTCGTGTATAACTAAATGCTGAATGGATGAATTTAAAGTATTAATAACTATAATAACGGGGATTAATGATACTGAACCTCTTCGGCCATTTCCCAGAAGAACTTCCAGAGGCGACGGGACTCCTCGAGGCGAGCGCGGCGCTCGGCCGCCAGCTGACTCAGCTCCTGGTAGCAGAAGTCCATGTGGGCGACCCGATCGCGGATGATCTGAGGATCACACGGCTTATAACCTGAGGAAGAGGAAGAAGGGGGGGAGGAAGAGGAGGAATTGTCATGACAGACAATTGAGAGAGAGAGAAATTTGATTTTTGTGTGTGTGTGTGTCTGTCTGTGTGTCTGTCTGTGTGTCT
>NC_041347.1:31954612-31962112 GCF_004354835.1 Perca flavescens
ATGTGGACCAAAGTTTGAGCGAGAAGACTATATGAGGCGTGGAATAATACAGTCAAAGGTATTTGACTTTTTTCAAAATAAAAGCATGAAAATACAACTCTCCATGTCTGGCCCTTGATGCGATTCTCCTTTTCCAGTGTGGCCCTCTGGGAAGATGAGTTTGACACCCTTGAAGAACATCCATGCATCCATCTTAATTTAGGCCCTAAAATTTATGGACAGGATATCGAGGCGTAGTCGGGATGGGGAGGGTTTGCAGTTTGGTGGGCTGGGGATCTCATCGCTGCTCTTTGCAGATGATGTGGTCCTGATGGCATCATCGGCCTCGACCTTCAGCACTCACTGGATCGGTTCGCAACCGAGTGTGAAGCGGTTGGGATGAGGATCAGCACCTCTAAATCTGAGGCCATGGTTCTCAGCAGGAAACCGATGGAATGCCTTCTCCAGGTAGGGAATGAGTCCTTACCCCAAGTGAAGGAGTTCAAGTACCTTGGGGTTGTGTTCGCGAGTGAGGGACAATGGAGCGGGAGATTGGTCGGAGAATCGGCGCAGCGGGTGCGGTATTGCATTCAATCTATCGCACCGTTGTGACGAAAAAGAGAGCTGAGCCAGAAGGCAAAGCTCTCGATCTACCGGTCAGTTTTCGTTCCTACCCTCACCTATGGTCATGAAGGCTGGGTCATGACCGAAAGAACGAGATCCAGGGTACAAGCGGCCGAAATGGGTTTCCTCAGGAGGGTGGCTGGCGTCTCCCTTAGAGATAGGGTGAGAAGCTCAGTCATCCGTGAGGAGCTCGGAGTAGAGCCGCTGCTCGCTGCGTCGAAGGAGCCAGTTCAGGTGGTTCGGGCATCTGGTAAGGATGCCCCTGGGCGCCTCCCCTGGGAGGTGTTCCAGGCACGTCCAGCTGGGAGGAGGCCTCGGGAAGACCCAGGACTAGGTGGAGGGATTATATCTCCAACCTGGCCTGGGAACGCCGATCCCCAGTCGGAGCTGGTTAATGTTGCTCGGGAAAGGGAAGTTTGGGGTCCCCTGCTGGAGCTGCTCCCCCGCGACCCGACACGGATAAGCGGACGAAGATGGATGGATGGAATTAAGATGGATGCATGGATGTTCTTCACAGGTAAAATGAAAGATTACTTTCAGTGAATTTGGGGTGTTCTGCTCAAATTGATAGCATTAAAAAAAAAAAAAAACTGTTTAAATGGTTTAAAGAGTCTCCTGACTAAACTTTGACAATAAACCAGTCTGATTATCCATCAACATCCTCTGATCTTAAACTGAGTCAAAATAATTCATAAATTCAGCTTTTTTTTAACTAAAAAATTAGGTATAATTTCATATACAAACAATTTATAGACCATGAATAAAAAAAAAAAACTTTAACAAAAAAAATGACAAAAGCTTTATTTGACAAAAGCAACTGAGCCCGGATGGCTCAGTTGGTTGAGCGCGCGCCCATATATAGAGGTTTACTCCTCGATGCAGCGGCCGCAGGTTCGACTCTGACCTGCGGCCCATTGCTAGGTGTCATTCCCCCCTCCCCTTTCTCTCTCTCCCCCCTTTAATGTCTTCAGCTGTCCTGTCAAATAAAGACCTTAAAATGCCCAAAATGGTTGATGGGAAGAACAACCTGTGCATTTTGGACATTTTAGTAATGTGATTTCAAACCTCCAAACTAGAGCTGCCACCTCTTACTCGATTAGTCGACTAATCAGTAGTTTTGGTCTTAGTCGACTAAGATTTCTTTAGTCGATTATTCATTTTTTATGTTTATTCATGCTTAATTACTCATTTCCAAGAAACTTCTGAGCACATTTCTGGTAAACACGAGATTTAAAGTGGTGCTTTTGCAGGATTAATTGTGGAGAAACTCAGTTTTACAGATGGTTAATTAACTACATTTATATTGTGCTTTTCTAGTCTTAACCACCTCTCAAAGCTCACAGCTCTGTCAATTAAATCAACTAATCGATTAGTCGGCAAAATCCTGTAAGTGTTAGTCGACTAAGAATATCTTTAGTCGAGGACAGCCCTACTCCAAACTTCTACTTGTGATGGCTTTACATCAGTAGTGTCAAACTCAGTTTCCCAGAGGGCCACGTTGGAAAGTAAGAATCACACCAAGGGCCACACATGTAGAGTGTATTGACATGCTTTCATTTTGAAAAAGACAAATATCTTTGACTGTATTATTGCATGTCTTATAAAGTCTTCTCCTTACAGTTTGGTCGACATAAAGCCCTAAAAAGTCAGCAAAAAAAAAAAGTTCCTCAGGCGGTTACACACTGGCTGCGTGGCGTGAGCATGGCGTTTCTGTTGCGTGTCAGATGCGTGGATTTACCGAGTACCGATCTGATACCAGTGTGTCATATATTTTTTTCATATATTTGTTTTAACAGCTGTATACTACTATCCCTGTATGGATGTGATATGATGTATAACAGCTAACATGGATGTATACAGCTACTATCCCTGTATGGATGTGATATGATGTATAACAGCTGTATACTACTATCCCTGTATGGATGTGATATTATTTCTATCTTTGTTGTCTGTCTGGCTCAGGTTAAACTCTTTGTGAAACATGAACAAACTCAAACAATGAATGCCACAGAACTTTCTTTTATTATCCAGTCAGACAGTCGGTTATAACGGAAAAGAAAATATAAAGTACTTTAACGCAGATTTTCTTTAGGACTTTATTACGTGGTATCAGATCGGTGCATAAACTCAGTACTTCCCGATAACGATACCAGCGTTTAGGCAGTATCGAGACCTTTTTTTTTTTTTTTTTTTTTAATTACATTTATATATCTGCATTTATATCAAAACCTCGAGACTTTCAAACATCAAAATGTCATTAATTAATATGTATGTTGCCTGGAAACGCTTCCAACACGCTTGCGTGTCGCGTGAAAAATCGGCGTCGGTTCTAGCATGCTGGAGTCGCGCCTGAGACGTGCGTGTCATGCAGGCAGTGTGCACACTCTAACCTGTTACTACGGGAACCCAAATATAAACGGACACGCCACGCAGCTGACAAAGCCCACGCCACGCAGCCAGCGTGTAACCGGCCTAAGCCATCATAGAAAAACAGATGAAAAAAAGCATCAAAAACAACTTAAAGAAACGCAGGGGAAAAAAGCGGCAACATTTTTCAATCTAATTTCACGTCAATTACTTACTTACATTACAGGATTTTTTTTTTTGCACATTGTCTGTTGTTTGCCTGTTGTTTGTTTGGTTGTTTGTCGGTTTGTTGTTATTGTGGAAAAACTGCTGCTGTAATAAGGGAATTTCCCCATTGTGGGATAAATAAAGTATTATCTATCTATCTATCTATCTATCTATCTAAAAGCATCGGCAAAAAGTGATAAAAACTAGGTGGGCCGACATTTATTGTGAACCTAAATTGATATGCGGGTCGGATCAAAATCTGCGAGGGCCTGATTTGGCCCTCGGGCCTCGAGTTTGACATCCCGGTTGTCCTGATATGTTTATCTGATGTCTTCCTATGTTCTTCTGATGGCGCGGCTTCCGTTTCCGTGTTGCTTTCTTTGTCTATGTGACCCGATGTCGATCTCTCGTGTATAACTAAATGCTGAATGGATGAATTTAAAGTATTAATAACTATAATAACGGGATTAATGATACTGAACCTCTTCGCCATTTCCCAGAAGAACTTCCAGAGGCGACGGACTCCTCGAGGCGAAGGCGGGCGCCGCGCCGCCAGCTGACTCAGCTCCTGGTAGCAGAAGTCCATGTGGGCGACCCGATCGCGGATGATCTGAGGATCACACGGCTTATAACCTGAGGAAGAGGAAGAAGGGGGGGAGGAAGAGGAGGAATTGTCATGACAGACAATTGAGAGAGAGAGAAATTTGATTTTTGTGTGTGTGTGTGTCTGTCTGTGTGTCTGTCTGTGTGTCTCTCTGTCTGAGTGTCTGTCTGTCACTCTGTCTGATTGTCTGTCTGTGTGTCTGTCACTCTGTCTGTCTGTCTGTCTGTCTGTGTGTCTGTGTGTCTGTCACTCTGTCTGTCTGTCTGTCTGTCTGTCTGTGTGTCTGTCTGTCACTCTGTCTGTGTGTCACTCTGTCTGTCTGTCTGTCTGTCTCTCGGTCTGTGTGTGTGTCTGTCTGTCTGTCTGTCTGTCTCTCCTTCTGTCTGTGTGTGTGTCACTCTGTCTGATTGTCTGTCTGTGTGTCTGTCTGTCTGAGTGTCTGTCTCTCTGTCTGTGTGTCTGTCTCTCTGTCTGTCTGTGTGTCTGTCTGTCTGTCTGTCTGTCTCACCCTCCATATCGTCGGCGAACTTCTGTGCGTTGCGGTTGACGTTGCGTACGCGGTCGGCCTGGATGCTGATGTCGGCCTCGACCAGCGCGTGTTTCTGCAGCAGGTCCTCCACGCCCAGCAGGTGTTTCCCGTAGTCCTGGGACAGCAGCAGCATCTACAGGGACAGACAGGTCAAAGGTCAGGACATCCTCTAACCACTGACAGACAGGTCAAAGGTCAGGATGTCCTCTAACCACTGACAGACAGGTCAAAGGTCAGGAGGTCCTCTAACCACTGACAGAGAGGTCAAAGGTCAGGATGTCTTCTAACCACTGACAGAGAGGTCAAAGGTCAGGACATCTTCTAACCACTAACAGAGAGGTCAAAGGTCAGGACGTCCTCTAACCACTGACAGAGAGGTCAAAGGTCAGGACGTCCTCTAACCACTGACAGAGAGGTCAAAGGTCAGGACGTCTTCTAACCACTAACAGAGAGGTCAAAGGTCAGGACGTCCTCTAACCACTGACAGAGAGGTCAAAGGTCAGGACATCCTCTAACCACTGACAGAGAGGTCAAAGGTCAGGATGTCCTCTAACCACTGACAGAGAGGTCAAAGGTCAGGACATCCTCTAACCACTGACAGAGAGGTCAAAGGTCAGGATGTCCTCTAACCACTGACAGAGAGGTCAAAGGTCAGGATGTCCTCTAACCACTAACAGAGAGGTCAAAGGTCAGGACGTCCTCTAACCACTGACAGAGAGGTCAAAGGTCAGGACGTCCTCTAACCACTGACAGAGAGGTCAAAGGTCAGGATGTCCTCTAACCACTGACAGAGAGGTCAAAGGTCAGGACATCCTCTAACCACTGACAGAGAGGTCAAAGGTCAGGATGTCCTCTAACCACTGACAGAGAGGTCAAAGGTCAGGATGTCTTCTAACCACTGACAGAGAGGTCAAAGGTCAGGACATCCTCTAACCACTGACAGAGAGGTCAAAGGTCAGGACGTCCTCTAACCACTGACAGAGAGGTCAAAGGTCAGGACGTCTTCTAACCACTAACAGAGAGGTCAAAGGTCAGGACGTCCTCTAACCACTGACAGAGAGGTCAAAGGTCAGGACATCCTCTAACCACTGACAGAGAGGTCAAAGGTCAGGACGTCCTCTAACCACTGACAGAGAGGTCAAAGGTCAGGATGTCCTCTAACCACTGACAGAGAGGTCAAAGGTCAGGACATCCTCTAACCACTGACAGAGAGGTCAAAGGTTAGGATGTCCTCTAACCACTGACAGAGAGGTCAAAGGTCAGGATGTCCTCTAACCACTGACAGAGAGTTCAAAGGTCAGGATGTCCTCTAACCACTGACAGAGAGGTCAAAGGTCAGGATGTCCTCTAACCACTGACAGAGAGGTCAAAGGTCAGGATGTCCTCTAACCACTGACAGAGAGTTCAAAGGTCAGGATGTCCTCTAACCACTGACAGAGAGGTCAAAGGTCAGGACGTCCTCTAACCACTGACAGAGAGGTCAAAGGTCAGGACGTCCTCTAACCACTGACCGAGAGGTCAAAGGTCAGGATGTCGTCTAACCACTGACAAAAAAGCGACAAAAAAGCAGCGAAACACTGTAAATAGCACACAATAAACATTTGAAAAAAAATTACAAAAGTGTGAAAATAGTATTAAAAAAACCCACAGAAAAACGGCAAAAAAGCAGTAAAACAATTTTAAAAAATGTTGCGAAAAATGGCAGAAAATAGCAACAAAAATAAACGGCAAAAAGTCGACAAAACTGGTGAAAAAAGCAACAGAAACAGCTGAAATCTCGCACAGGACAACAAATTGTTTCGGCAGGCAGTGAACGGAGACCGAGCTTCTGAAACGGTACCTTCATCTCGTCCCATCCAGTCCATGATGTAGAGCATCTCCTGGAAGACCCTCTGCAGGCCCAGGTTCAGCTCCAGACGCAGCCTCCGGGCCTTCAGCAGCTCCAGCAGGTACTCCCACAGACGGATCACGTTGTCCTTCCTCGCCGTGATGCGTTTGATGTCGTGGTAATTCTCAGTCTCCATCTCTTTGGCCACGGAAACCACCGCCTGCGCCAGAGAGAGAGAGAGAGAGAGAGAGGGAGAGAGAGAGAGAGAGAGAGAGAGGAGAGGAAGAGGGAGGACGGAGGAAGAGAGAGAGAGAAAGAGAGAGAGAAGGAGAGAGAGGGACAGAGAGAGAAAGAGAGAGAGGGAAAGACAGAGAGAGGAGGGAGGTAGAGAGAGAAAGAGAGAGAAAGAGAAGGAGAGGGAGGGAGACAGAAGGAGAGGGAGTGAAAGAGAGGAGGGATGAATGGAAGACAAAAAGGACAGATGTCGCCTTGTTTTGAGTTTCCTACGCTTTGAAATATGACATTGTGAAATGTGACATTCTTCATAAAGTTGAGTTTGTTTACATCGTACTCATTGGTGCAGGCAAGAAAACTAAAAATATATAAACTCAATCCTCAGCAAACTTGTCTTATTCTATGTTTCTACTTTAATTAAATACTAAACTATTTAATTCTTCACTTATTTATGTATGTATACAGTACATTCACATACATACATTAACATAAATACACATACATGCAAAAAAACACACAAACAAACACACACACACACACACACACACACACACACACACACACAAGCTATCCCCTACCAGTGACCATGTTTCATCTGTCAGTTAAATAAAACTACGACCAGCAAAGTCTGGATGAGACTCTTTAAATCAGACTGTATCTGATCTGATAAAGGCTTCGATTGTGATCAATGTTTGCACCGATCTAATCGATAGTTTCATCATCGTATCTCTGTCTCATTCTGACCTGAACTCGCTCCTCGTAGGCGGCGATGTCCGTTTCTATGGCTTCGTGTTTCTTTGTAGCCGCTTCTACGGCCTGCAGGTCAAATCCAAAGTTATCCTGAGGAAAGGAAACAAGGAGAGGAGAGGAGGAGGGAGACAAGCAGGGGAGAAAGCAAAAGAGGCAAGGAGAGGAGAGAGGAAAGAAGACAGGGACATTAAAGTATGGCGATACAGTATGGCCCCTTAGGGGGGTTGTTTTGTTGTTTTATGTTAAGCGATTTCACGAATATTTCCCATTAAAGTCTATGGGAAATTTTCGGGTTTTTTGCCAATTTCGTGAAAACCGTGTGGCAAATCTCTTAGAAAAGTCATAGCACACCATTCCCGGTCATTACACACGTTTTGA
>NC_041347.1:31972112-31982112 GCF_004354835.1 Perca flavescens
GAACTACAGCTGGTTCATGTCGGAAAGACCAAAAGATCACTTCCACTTTGTTACTTCAAGAAGAAGAACAGGAGGCAACGGGGCTGATGGGAAATGTAGTCTGGACCATTCCTCACCCGGCAGACTTCATCTGACACCAGAGCAGCAGAGCATCTTTAGCAGACTTCTTCTCCTTGTTGTCCTCCGTCTCCACACTGATGTCCTGGATCTGAGACACAGAGACAGACAGACAGGCAGTCAGACAGACAGAGATACAGACAGACACACACAGAGACAGACAGGCAGACACACACAGAGACAGACAGGCAGACACACAGACAGACACAGAGAGAGACACACAGACAGACAGACATAGACAGACAGACCGAGACAGAAAGGCAGAGAGACAGACAGATAGGCAGTCAGACACACAGAGACAGACAGACAGACGGAAAGACAGACACATAGACAGACAGCCCAAATGTCTCGCTGTTACTCTCATTCCTTTCAATAAACACACATCTGCACTAACAGACCTGTGAGCTCATTCATAATTTATTACCCTAACTCGAACCTTTGCCAACTCTGAAACCAACTCTTAGCCCCGACTGTCCAAAAAACCGATCAGATCCTCACACGATCAGGGACATGTCCTCACTTTACAAAAGAAATTCCTCAATTTCCAAACGTTCATAATTTATTCCAGAAACGGTTCTCACCACAGCCCTAAAACTTATATATACTTTCCAAAAAGCTGTTCTCACTTTCTCAACACGTGCACACTTAGTGCTGGGCGATATGGAGAAAATCAGATATCACGATATTCTTGAACAAATACCTCAATATCGACATTGCGGCGATATTCTAGGGTTGACAATTGGTGCTTTATCAAAATATGTTCACACTGAGATTTTAGATAAGTAATCACCAGTAGTGTGGACATAATGACTAAGTGGGGAAAAGGCAAATAATAGAACAGCTAGAACAGTCTGGTAAGTTCAGAAAATGACATCACTTTACTGTAATGCAGCCTTTAAAACCAGGAAAAGACACTTATGTCATATCACGATATCACGATATCCCAAATCTAAGACGATATCTAGTCTCATAACACGATAGATATATTGCCCAGCTCTATCTAAACACGTGCACACTATCGAGACCTCCTAACACGTCCATGCCTTCTTAAACTGTCCTCCCTGTCCAAACATACCCCCACACACACACTTTCTAAAAATCTATCGCCACATTCTGAAAATTTCTACGCTGTCTTAAACTCCGATAGATCCTCGAAAAGACGGCACAAACATCTCACCTTCATTTATTGACATCCATCAGTTTCAGTCTGACACAAGCTGCATCTGAGCCACAAATCAGACCACACACACATACAAACAACACACACACATACAGACAACACACACACACACACACACAAACACACTCACGGCTCTATGTGCCTGATTTAAAACCACTAAAAAGATTTTTTTTTGTTTTTTAATCCTCGGGGCTTATAAAAGATAAACCCTTTCCACCCAACTGTTCTCTGTCCTTCACCATGACATCATCGTCCGAGTGTACGACACACACACACACACACACACACACACACACACACACACACACACACACACACACACACACACACACACACACACACACACACACACACACACACACACACACACACACACACACACACACACACACACACACACACACACACACACACACACACACACACACACACAACGACGCAGGTTTCTGGGTCTTTTTAACCGGCATCCACTCCGCCAGATCCAAGCTCGGGACGCGACGAGAGGAAAAAGAACTTTAACAGTCGTCTCTCTTTTCTCAATGAGAGTTAAAGATGTCACATTTCTAGGATTATAAAGGATTTAACGTTACACGCACATCTGCAGAAATGATCTGGAACATAATCTTTTAATTAGAAATATTAATGAGGATTCATTTCAGTTTGATGATTAACATCCTAACACACTTTACATATTTGCCAGTTAGTTTTCTATTTTAATCATTAGGCACAAAAGATTTAACATTAAAAAGGGTAAATACCGGGTTTTTTTTTCAACCAATTGAATTTTCTAACCTGGCTCAGATTAATATTCTAAGTGTCTGGCAACATTATAGAAAGAGATAGACCTTTTAGTTAAAGAGTAAGATCCTTTTTTTACCCATAAAAAAATCTGCGGAATCGCGTTCGCTAAACCAACCAGACTCCATGTAAATAATCAATAATTTTAGCATCGTAAAACACACTTAATTCAAAGTTGACAGAAACAAAATAAAACTACGAAAAGCCATTTTGGGTCATCTTTCCACTTTTCCAACCATCACAACTCTAGTTTTGGTTGAAATAAACACATAGTTTACCGATTTACATGTGAAAATATGTTGGCTCTATACACGCTAAAAGTACTGCTTTTTTTAAATGGAGTCTGGTGGGTTTAGCACTAGTGACTTCAGAGCTGTTTCTGGTTAAACAGAAAGGTCTTAAAGAGGTTTTAAAGGTGTATCTCTGTAATGTAAATGGACTGTTCTTATATAGAGCTTTTCTAGTCTCAACGACTACTCAGAGCGCTTTAACATTGTACAGGAACCATTCACCATTCACACACATTCATATCCCAGCTCAATACTGGACCAGTTTCAAAGATTATTGTTCCCATCAGTCACTTACACACACAAACACATAGGAACATAGGTTTATAATCGGCATTTTGGAAGCTGCAATTTTGTTTAACCACACGCTAAAAATATATAATTCATATATTTTTTCCAGCCCGGTTTCTGGCAACGAGGAAGCCAAAAACAACCAGCTGGAAAATACGAATGTTGGCTGACCTTATGTGGTTAAAATAAGATTTTCTGCACAGCCAATCACACCGATTTACAGATAGATTTGTGCTATTTTGCCTCCTTTAACCCTCTTCATGTCGACCTGCAACTTTGTGTGTTTTCTGGGTCGAAATTTCAACATTTGGTTGTTCTTTTTCTACACTTTGACGTTTTTGTTGATTTTATTCAAATAGTTTTTAAGTTTTTTGGTGCTTTTTTTCCATGTTTTTTTTCCACTTTTTTTGTTATTTTTTGGGCGTTTTTTTTTAAATGATGTTTTAGTTAATTTTTTAACAATTCTTTTGTCGCTTTTTCCCATGTATTTTTGTCACTTTTACCCAATTTTTTGTCACTTTTTTTAAACAAGTTTTTGTTACCTTTAGCGATGTTTTTGATGTGGTTTTTTTTGTCACTTTTTTTCCAATTTGTTTGTTTCCAATTTGTTGTTTCCAAAATGTTTTTGTCGATTTTTGTAGCTTTTTCCAACATTTGTCAACATTTTTTTTCAACGTTCTTTTGTCGTTTTTGTTGATTTTATTCCAATTCTTTTGCCACATTCTTTCCAAATTTTTAGGGCACTTTTTTGTCCATTTTTGAACAAGTTTTTTGTGGCTTTTTTTAAACAAGTTTTTGTCACCTTTGGCGATGTTTTTGATGTTTTTTTTGTCACTTTTTCCGGTTTGTTTGGTCACTTTTTTCAGCGTTAAAAAATAATAATGTTTTTGCCGATTTTTTAACAAATCTTTTGTCGCTTTTTCCGATGTTTTTTTTCCCACTTTTTTTTTCACTTTTGGGGCATTTCTTTTTTATTATTATTATGTTTTAGTTAATTTTTTAACAAGTTTTTTGTCACTTTTATTAAAGTTTTTGTTACCTTTGGCGATTATTTTGATGTGTTTTTTTTTTTTTTGTCACTTTTTTTCCAATTTGTTTGGCCACTTTTTTCAGCTTTTAACTTTTTTTGAGGAGAACAGGAAGCTGAGTTTAGTTTAATTATGAAAGGGGACAGCGCAAATTAATAAAACACATGATTTTTCCATGGGCTAAAAAAGCCAGAATTAGCCAAAACGCTATATTTCATCTGTAGTCCCCTGTAGCGAGTCACTACTTGGAGACAGAGAATGAGGGTGGTACACGAGAGGCCCTAAATCAAACCTGGAAGCGGAGGATGATGGTCCAGATGAGTCCCAGGGTGAGGCGGTGGTTGCCGTCGACGATGTCGTGCGAGCCCATGTTCTCCAGGTGAACCCGTTGCTCCTTCAGGAACTGCAGAGCCTTGTCCACGTTCTCCAGACAGTGGATCCTCATCCGACCCTTGGTGGGTTTGGGCTGAAAACAAAAAAAAAACACGTTGGGAGTTTATTAACAATCTCCGAAAAAACACACACACCAGGAACATGAGGAACTGCTTCCTGCTGCCAAGTGAAAAAAAACAAAAGAAGAAGAAAACAGCTGCCTGCGGACACAGCTGCCCAGTTTCAACACTGACACCTTTCATTTTGTGTTCTTTGCAGAGAGAAAGTGAATTTCTAATAAACAATATCGCTCTCAATACAAACACCCAAAGAACAGGAAACTGCTGTTAAAACTTTAAGCAATAAATATAAAAAAAAACATGCTTAAAGTGCCCATATTGTGAACAAAAAAAATCACTTTTTCTGGGATTTGGGGTGTTATTTTGTGTCTCTGGTTCCTCCACACACATACAAACTTTGAATGAATCCATCCATGGTGTTCTGAGTGAGATCTGGTTTCTGAATGTGTCCTGCCTTCAGTCTCCTGGCGAGCTGGTTAAAATCTGCACGACTTTCTACGTCACTAGCCGAAACCAGGGGGCTAGGGGGCTAACCGTTAGCATGCTAGCGCTAGCTGAAGTGAACTGAACGCTAGATCACTTGAAGAGAAGTTTGTTTTGGTCCGCACCGGAGTTGGAATGAGCTTTTAAAAATCGCCCCAAGCCAAACGTACTATCCCACGATAGCTCTCCGGGGTCTGGTTAAAACCAAACTGCTCAGGTGTGAAAGCAACCTTAGGGCTCTCATTGCTTGGATTAAACTCATTATTCTATACTATTCATATTAGGGATGCACCGAATCCAGATTTTGGCTTTTTTTGGCCAAATACCGAATCCTCTGGTTGGGATTGTGCTGACTCCTCCTCCCATCCTCAGTCCATGAACCCAGTAAACACATGAATGAAGTCAACAGGGACTGTCCTTCCTTTGCTGTACCTGAAGTTGCTGCATTCTGGCTGCTGTCTGGAGATTCCTTCGTGCACAACTCGTATTCTTTCTGATGTTTCAGACCAGATGTTGTAACAGCGGCCATGTTGTGTATAGTTTAGGGTCCTCGCCACCACCGGACCAATCAGCATTGAACAGATTGAACATGTAGCTGGACTTGAATGGCCTTCTTTTGACTGAAAGTACTGCCAAACTACAACTTTTTCTGCTCACCAGTTCCATGTCCACTTTCTCACAGACTACTGCATTGAACGCTACACCGACGTAAACACCTTTCCAGTGGAAATTACACGGATTTTCGGATAGGTTTGTGCTATTTTGCCTCCCCTTTAACCCTTGTGTTGTCTTCATGTCGACATGCAACTTTGTGTGTTTTCTGGGTCAAAATTTCAACATTTTGTTGTTCTTTTTCTACACTTTGACGTTTTTGTTGATTTTATTCAAATTTTGTGTCACATTTTTTGCGTTTTTTTTTAATTATGTTTTTGACAATTTAAAAATATAAAAAAGCTTTATTTAATTTGAAACAAGTTTTTTAACGTTTTTTCCCCAATTTTTTTGTCACTTTTTTTAAAACAAGTTTTTGTCACGTTTGGCGATGTTTTTCATGTGTTTTTTTTGTCCAATTTGTTTGGTCACTTTTTTAAGCTTTAAAAATAACTACATTTTTATTTTATTCCCGTAATCAACGTCGGCATTGTTACGGTAACCAGCGCAGCACGCGTAGTGCAAGTGTAGAGTTCGGTTCGCTGGGAAAAAAATTCTAAGGTTCGGCAGAAACCCAACCCTCCCAATATCCAGCCGAATCCTGGATTTGGCTGAATCCTTAATTCATATAGTTGTATACAGGGTTTCCCAGAGGACCTATCCCTACTGTTATATACGGTTTGGCGCTACAGAGCTGTGATATCATGAGAGCTAGCGCTGGGCGATATAGAGAAATTCCAATATCACGATATACTTGACCAAATACCTCGATGTCGATATTGCGACGATATTGTATGGTTGACTGTTGGTGCTTTAACAAAATGGTATTTACACAATGAGATATTTGATAAATAATCACCAATGATTTAATGACTTAGTAGGTAAAAGGTAAATAATAGAACAGCTATGACATGTCTGGTGTGTTCAGAAAATGACATCACTTTACTGTAATCTATATCTATGTCACACATATTGTTATATGTGTGAAAAATACGTGAAAAATATGTGAAAAACACGTGAAATATACGTGACAAATACGTGAAAAATATATGATAAAATACGTGAAAAATACGTGAAAAATACGTGAAAAATACGTGAAAATATGTGAAAAATACTTTCTGTGAATTCTGTGCCTGCAGCCTTTAAAACCAAGGAAAGACACTTATGTCATATCGCGATACTACGATATCCAAAATCCAAAATGATATCTAGTCTCATGCCGTGATATCGATATAACATATTGCCCAGCCATAATGAGAGCAAATTTTTTTCAAAGTCCATCTGTTTATTAACGAGTCTGTATCATGTCTGAGTGATACATGGAGGATTAAAGCCACAGGATGTTCTGGAGGAGCCCAGCACTGATGCAATTTACAATTAAATAAAATAAAAAGTCCATCTGGTCAACATCTAGCTTCAAACTTCTTTCAGTCTGAGGTGGGTTACAACAGGAGTGACCAGCTGCTGATTATCAAACTACTCTCTGCCTGCTCTTCCTCTGCTTCTGCAGACTTAGGCTACATTTACACATACGTGGTTATTTTTTTTTTACAAAAAGGAGACATTTCCCTTTGTTTTTCTAAAAAAAGCTATGTGCCAGAGTGTCAGAGTGGAGATTTTTTGAAATCTTCGTTTGGACGTAAACTGAGACAAACGGAGGTTTAGGGCAGCCGAGAGAGAGAAAGAGAGGAAGTGATTGGTTGCTGTTGTTGCTATTTTTAGGGATTCTGATTGGCTAACGTGGGCTTGAGCTTCTCGTTACACCGCCGCCTACAGGTCTGGCGTGTTCTCAGCTGCATTGACGGCATATATACAGACAGCTGTGCGTGATGTTATTTTTGAAGGGGAATGAGAGGGGGGGGGAACACCAGAGCAGGGGGAATGAGGGGAGGGAACACCAGAGCAGGGGGAATGAGAGGGGGGGAACACCAGAGCAGGGGGAATGAGAGGGGAAACACCAGAGCAGGGGAATGAGAGGGGGGGGACACCCAGAGCAGGGGGAATGAGAGGGGAAACACCAGAGCAGGGGGAATGAGAGGGGGGGAGACACCAGAGCAGGGGAATGAGAGGGGGGAACACCAGAGCAAGGGGAATGAGAGGGGGGAAACACCAGGGGGGGGGAATGAGAGGGGGGGGAAACACCAGAGCAGGGGGAATGAGAGGGGGAAACACCAGAGCAGGGGGAATGAGAGGGGAAACACCAGAGCAGGGGGAATGAGAGGGAGAAACACCAGAGCAGGGGGAATGAGAGGGGGGAAACACCAGAGCAGGGGAAAACACCAGAGCAGGGGGAATGAGAGGGGGAAACACCAGAGCAAGGGGAATGAGAGGGAGAAACACCAGAGCAGGGGGAATGAGAGGGGGGGAACACCAGAGCAGGGGGAATGAGAGGGGGGAAACACCAGAGCAGGGGGGAATGAGAGGGGGGAAACACCAGAGCAAGGGGAATGAGAGGGAGAAACACCAGAGCAGGGGGAATGAGAGGGGGAAACACCAGAGCAGGGGGAATGAGAGGGAGAAACACCAGAGCAGGGGGAATGAGAGGGGGGGGAACACCAGAGCAGGGGGGAATGAGAGGGGGGAAACACCAGAGCAGGGGGAATGAGAGGGAGAAACACCAGAGCAGGGGGGGGAATGAGAGGGGGGGAACACCAGAGCAGGGGGAATGAGAGGGGGGGAAACACCAGAGCAGGGGGAATGAGAGGGGGGGGGAACACCAGAGCAGGGGAATGAGAGGGGGGGGGACACCAGAGCAGGGGGAATGAGAGGGGGGAAACACCAGAGCAGGGGGAATGAGAGGGGGGGAACACCAGAGCAGGGGGAATGAGAGGGGGGAACACCAGAGCAGGGGGAATGAGAGGGGGAACACCAGAGCAGGGGGAATGAGAGGGGGGGAAACACCAGAGCAGGGGGGAATGAGAGGGGGGAAACACCAGAGCAGGGGGAATGAGAGGGGAAACACCAGAGCAGGGGAATGAGAGGGGGGGAACACCAGAGCAGGGGAATGAGAGGGGGAAACACCAGAGCAGGGGGGAATGAGAGGGGGGGAAACACCAGAGCAGGGGGAATGAGAGGGGGGGAACACCAGAGCAGGGGGGAATGAGAGGGGGGGGAACACCAGAGCAGGGGGAATGAGAGGGGGGGAACACCAGAGCAGGGGGAATGAGAGGGGGGAACACCAGAGCAGGGGGAATGAGAGGGGAAACACCAGAGCAGGGGGAATGAGAGGGGGAAACACCAGAGCAGGGGGAATGAGAGGGGGGGAACACCAGAGCAGGGGGGAATGAGAGGGGGGGGGAACACCAGAGCAGGGGAATGAGAGGGGGAAACACCAGAGCAAGGGGAATGAGAGGGAGAAACACCAGAGCAGGGGGAATGAGAGGGGGGAAACACCAGAGCAGGGGGGAATGAGAGGGGGGAACACCAGAGCAGGGGGAATGAGAGGGGGGGGGGAAACACCAGAGCAGGGGGAATGAGAGGGGGGGGGAACACCAGAGCAGGGGGAATGAGAGGGGGGGGGGAACACCAGAGCAGGGGGAATGAGAGGGGGAAACACCAGAGCAGGGGGGATGAGAGGGGAAACACCAGAGCAGGTGGAATGAGAGGGGGGGAAACACCAGAGCAGGGGGAATGAGAGGGGGGGAACACCAGAGCAGGGGAATGAGAGAGGGGAAACACCAGAGCAGGGGGAATGAGAGGGGGGGAAACACCAGAGCAAGGGGAATGAGAGGGGGGAAACACCAGAGCAGGGGGAATGAGAGGGGGGGGAACACCAGAGCAGGGGGAATGAGAGGGGGGAAACACCAGAGCAGGGGGAATGAGAGGGGGGAAACACCAGAGCAAGGGGAATGAGAGGGGGGAAACACCAGAGCAGGGGGAATGAGAGGGAGAAACACTAGAGCAGGGGGAATGAGAGGGAGAAACACTAGAGCAGGGGGAATGAGAGGGGGAAACACCAGAGCAGGTGGAATGAGAGGGGGGGGAACACCAGAGCAGGGGGAATGAGAGGGGGGGGAACACCAGAGCAGGGGGAATGAGAGGGAGAAACACTAGAGCAGGGGGAATGAGAGGGGTGAGGAGTGAGAGAACTGTTTAGAAACACAACTCTAAAGTCTTAACTTTAGGTCAGTCTCCGTTATAAACTGCTGCCGGAAGCTCTTTCGTTTTTGGGTTTCATATCTTTCTGTTTTGAATGACTGGTTGAAAGTCCTCACGATGACACCAACGTTTGTTTGAAATATAAATAAAACTGAATACATTATTAATGTAGGGGGAGGAGGAAATAGGGTAAAGAGGACAGAACAGAACAAATTATTATTATTAAATTATTAATAATCTACTCACATACATACCTGGAACCTCTAACTGCTCTTAACTGCTAATTTATGCTAAATGTCATTTATTTATTAATTGTATAATAACACAATACCATACACAGTCCTATATACCTTTATATCTATCTTTATTTATCTGTAGTCTATTGTTGTTTCAATGTTTGTTTATTTTTTGTAAAAATATTTAGCTAAATTTTATTGTTATTCTCATACTGTATTTTTTCTATCTTTTTTCTATTTAAAGAGTGTTTTGTAAGATGCTAAATCTGCTGCTGGAAATCTAATTTCCGTGCGGGAGTCATCCCAAAGGGATCAATAAAGAGAAGTCTAAGTCTAAAGCTCTCATATTATGCTCATTTTCATGTTCATAATTGTATTT
>NC_041347.1:31989612-31992112 GCF_004354835.1 Perca flavescens
GTTATTTCGGTCGTTGTGCGGGTGCCACACACCCCTCTGGGCATCGGTAAAGGTTCATTTTATCTTATTAGACATATAAAGACTCTCGGAGAACAAGAGAAAATGAATGGGAAGGACCAGAAAAGAAGCCAGAAAAACAATATCAGTGTGCTACATGCCGATTGTCTTTGAGACAGATTACAACCAAATATTTATTGTTATTTTCAGCCTTCATAATAACAGACTAGATCATTTCCTGGCCCATTAAACCAACAATATAAAATACACATTTCAGCTGCAGCTGGAATTTATTTCAGAACATTTTAAACAGAAGTCAATTCAGGTGACCGTAAGCTTCGAGCTAAATACAGACACACACACACACAACCATGTGCACACACACACACAACCATGCACACAAATACAAACACACACACACACACACACACACACACACACACACACACACACACACACACACACAGCTCAGCAGAACTCAATGTCAATGACTTCAATTACCTTCTCTGGCTTTACGGATACTGCTGAATCCACAACACACAGCCCAGTCTCTGTGTTGTGTGTGTGTGTGTGTGTGTGTGTGTGTGTGTGTGTTATTAGAGAGAGAGAGAGAGAGAGAGAGAGAGAGAGGGGAGACAGGGATGTATTGATGTGTCCCTCTGTGAGTCAATAACACACACAATTACTTTGGAGGATGACCTTAACCGGGGAAACACACACACACACACACACACACACACACACACACACACACACACACACACACACACACACACACACACACACACACACACACACACACACACACACACACACACACACACACACACACACACACACACACACACACACACACACACACACACACACACACACACACACACACACACACACACACACCAGACAGGGGTGTGTCCTTGTTTGTCTCCACTGGTACAAAAAAAAAAATCAATGCATCCGCCCAATTTAAATGAACGCCCCACACACACCCACACAACAAACACACACACCCCTCCACACCCCCACACACACACCCCCCACACACACACTGAGAACATCATGTGAGGAGCATCATCATTCCTCGTATCTGCGTGTGAATGTTTCTCTCTCATAAATCACAAACACAGAGAACAATTGTTAATACATCATGGGATGTCAAGGTCCTGATACGACAAGAATTCATAACACACACACACACACACACACACACACACACACACACACACACACACACACACACACACAGCTGTGTTTTCCAGCGATGACCCTGACCCAGACCTCTGACCTTAACCTAATCTATAAATGAAAGAATCTGATTGGTGGAGCCGGTTTGTTTGGACGCAGGACCTACATGTTCATTTTCTCTTCTTTTTGTGCTTTTTGTTGTGTGGTGGTGGTGGTGGTGGGTGTGTGTGTGTGTGTGTGTGTGTGTGTGTGTGTGGGGGATTTTTGGGGGAAATGTCTGAGCAGTTAGTTATGCTTTCACTGTTTCCTCCCTCGCACTTGGTTCTGTGTAGGTGTAACCATGCACACATGCACGCACACACACACACACGCACACGCACACGCACACAGACACAGACACACACTTTTTGGAAAGCACTAACGCAAACACAGGTGAGACACGAGAATGAACTTTTGACCCAAAAAGTGTCCGAGTGAGACAGGAAGAGGAGCTGGAGGAGGAGAGCCAAGAATGTCGACTTTTGTGTGTCTGCGTTAGACCGAACATATCAAACATCTGTTTCCACTCTCACACACACACACACACACAGCTCTGTTCAGTCTCCCATGCCTGCGGTATGTTTCCAAAAATCCTCAGTCCTGGGCCATTCACTGTGGATCGCATGACATTAGCCACCCACCCACCCACCCACACCCACCCACCCACCCACCCACCCACCCACCCACCCACCCACACACACACACACACACACACACACACACACACACACACACACACACACACACACACACACACACACACACACACACACACACACACACACACACACACAGTCATGTAACCTTATCAAAATACACACTTGCAGTTTTGCAACTCCAGAATTCCCGCATTCCTGATCCCCCACAGGACAAGCAGGGAGGCTGCTGTGTGTCTGTGTGTGTGTGTGTGTGTGTGTGTGTGTGTGTGTGTGTGTGTGTGTGTGTGTGTGTGTGTGTGTGTCTTCATATCAGTCGAATGCTGTAGCTTGTGCTTCATGGGTAAGGCTGAGCAATTTTATCCATTCTGCGATATAAATCGATATTTTTACCCCCAAGAAAGTATCGAAAAAATGTGTTCTGTTATTTACCATTTCAAGTATTTAGAGCAAAAACCCAGCCCCCTGTATTTACATCTCTATTCACATGCCGGGATTCTGTACATCGATGCCCGAGCTCCACACACACACAGCTGAGCCGAGATGTGTGTGTGTGTGTGTGTGTGTGTGTGTGTGTGTGTGTGTGTGTGTGTGTGTGTGTTAAAGGTTAAAACACGCAGCAC
>NC_041347.1:31999612-32017112 GCF_004354835.1 Perca flavescens
TGTGTGTGTGTGTGTGTGTGTGTGTGTGTGTGTCACTGGGATGATAATGAAAACGGCGTGGGAGTGACACATGCGTCCGTCCGACAGAATCTAAAACATCTTCGTCCTGAGCTTCAAACTCGTTAAGGCTGCGTTCAGACTCAGCGTTGACTTGGGGCGCTTTTGTAGCAAAAAAGATGGAAAAGCTGGTTGCGTTTTTATTGCAAAAAGCAGAATTATGTTTGGTTGTTTTATCCAAATTGTCTAGGAAAATAATGTGAATGGTTCTGTACAACGCTCCTAACAAGTCAAATAAATGATCCTTTCACTTTTTCATTGAATTTGGGTGTTTTAGTAAAGTTGAAGAAAAAACACTTAGTGACAAATGTCAAAAAAGTGACAAATATGAAAATAGTGACAAAACAGTGACAAATATGTCAGAAAAAGCGACATAAATGTCAGAAAAAGTGACATAAATGTCAACAAAAGTGACAAAAAAATGACAATAATGTCAGAAAAAGTGACATAAATGTCAACAAAAGTGACAAAAAAAATGACAATAACGTCAACAAAAGTGACAAATGTAAAATAAAAAGTTTTAAAAATATTATAATTTTATATAATTTGAAAATATATCAAAGAATATTGAAAAAAAAGTTACAAAAATTTCCTAAAAATCTTCAAAACATGGGAAAAAAACAACAAAACATCAAAGTGCAGAAAAATTCGGAAAAAACTGTAGTTCCCATTTAATGTCCGTCATGAACAAGACAAACAATTTGCAGCAGAATAAACCAGCTCCAATGAGAAATTGTGAACTGTTCCTTTAATCCGGTTACCTCCTAACTGGAGGATGTGGCGTTGGACATAATGTCGGTTAATTATTTCGTTATTACGTTACCTCTCGGGGGAGTTGTTGTCCCGCTCCAGCTGGAGTTATTTGCAGCTGTCACCAACGTTTATCTGAGCTGAATAATACAGATTATTGCCTGAGTCAACCTCAGAGTAGGGACCGTTTCCTGTACTCAAACCCATGTATTTCCCATCATGCATCTGTTATCTCTCCAGCTGTTTAGCGCTAAGGGGAGACAGCCTCTCAGAGGAAGCCAGCTGCATTTAATCAATAACTGATGAACAAAAAGCTGTAAATTAGCCGGTGTTGTTCTTCCTGTTCACCATGCAACTTTTTAGTTTTTTCTGAGCCAAAAGTCTTCTTTTCTTTTTTCAAACCTTTTGTGCGCATTTTCTCTGACATTTTTGTCACTTTTGTCACTTTTTATTGACGTTTGTCACTTTTTTCCAATTGTTTTGTCTAATTCTTCTGCACATTGACGTTTTATTGTTTTTTCCCCGAGTTTTTTAAGCTTTTTGCTTCATTTTTGCCACTTTTTTCAATATTCTTTTAAATATATTTTTTCAAAGGATATAAAATTATACATTTTTAAAGCTTTTTTTTTTTTTTTTTTTTTACATTTGTCACTTTTTCTGACATTTTTGTCACTTTTTTCAACCATCACCACTCTGGCTTTGGTTGAAATAAACCTTTAATTCACCCATTCACATGTGGAGATATGCTGGCTCTATACACGCTAAAAGTCCTGATTATTTACATGGAGTCTGGTGGAGATATGCTGGCTCTATACACACTAAAAGTCCTGATTATTTACATGGAGTCTGGTGGAAATATGCTGGCTCTATACACGCTAAAAGTCCTGATTATTTACATAGAGTCTGGTGGAGATATGCTGGCTCTATACACGCTAAAAGTCCTGATTATTTACATTGAGTCTGGTGGAGATATGCTGGCTCTATACACGCTAAAAGTCCTGATTATTTACATTGAGTCTGGTGGAGATATGCTGGCTCTATACACACTAAAAGTCCTGATTATTTACATTGAGTCTGGTGGAGATATGCTGGCTCTATACACGCTAAAAGTCCTGATTATTTACATGGAGTCTGGTGGAGATATGCTGGCTCTATACACGCTAAAAAGTCCTGATTATTTACATGGAGTCTGGTGGAGATATGCTGGCTCTATACACGCTAAAAGTCCTGATTATTTACATGGAGTCTGGTGGAAATATGCTGGCTCTATACACGCTAAAAGTCCTGATTATTTACATGGAGTCTGGTGGAAATATGCTGGCTCTATACACGCTAAAAGTCCTGATTATTTACATGGAGTCTGGTGGAGATATGCTGGCTCTATACACACTAAAAGTCCTGATTATTTACATGGAGTCTGGTGGAGATATGCTGGCTCTATACACACTAAAAGTCCTGATTATTTACATGGAGTCTGGTGGAGATATGCTGGCTCTATACACGCTAAAAGTCCTGATAATTTACATGGAGTCTGGTGTAGTTTGGTGATGGTGATTTCAGGGCTAGATATTCATTTACATTTTGTAAAACAGTCATCTTGTTGGGTTAGTGGTCTGGAACATGAGGCTTTATGGCGGTTTAAACCAAACCAGAGAAACTCAATTCAAAATAGATAAAACTTTGGTTACGAACTGATACGATCTCGGTGGTTTGAGTGAACTTCCCTTTTAAAATAAAAAACTGTTATTCATCCTGTGCAGCTGACACACACACACACACACACACACACACACACACACACACACACGTAGTTTGAGATTTTGATGTTATTCTATCTCTATTGCTCAGATAAGCCCCGCCCCCCTCTCTGTTGCTCTGAGCGTGCTCAGTTGAGCGCACCCATCAAAGAGCTCTTTCATGCTGCACATCTACGTGTGGAACAAGACGCAGTGATATCTCACACACACACACACACACACACACACACACACACACACACACACACACACACACACACACACACACACACACACACACACACACACACACACACACACACACACACACACACACACACACACACACACACACACACACACACACACACAGCTCCTTCCTTAAACACTTACTCATGTCACCTTCAACAACTTAACACTGTTCTCTCTGTCCCTCTCTCTCTGTGTGTGTGTGTGTGTGTGTGTGTGTGTGTGTGTGTGTGTGTGTGTGTGTGTGTGTGATACTGCTCACTCAACCTCATGTGAAGGTTACAGGAAACACGAGGCGAAGCGAGACTACACAGTGTGTCAGACTCGCACTGTACGCACAACGAGAAATAAACACAGAAACACTTGAAGTAGAGATGGGCCGACTATCAGCCCCGGCTGATTATTGGGGCCATTTTTTTGGGCAGTTTGCAGATGATCTGTATCTGCATTTCATGTGCCTGATAACCGATAAAGTTAATGAATTAAAAAGTGGTCTACTTTGGCTCTGTGTCTGTCCCTCTGCTTCGGTTACACTCACCGCTGAGTCTCACTTCATTTCTTCCTAAAATCTTCATATTGTAGTAGTAGAGTAGGGGGACATACAGTACAGGCCAAAAGTTTGGACACACCTTCTCATTCAATGGGTTTCTTTATTTTCATGACTATTTACATTGTAGATTCTCACTGAAGGCATCAAAACTATGAATGAACACATATGGAATTATGTACTTAACAAAAAAGTGTGAAATAACTGAAAACATGTCTTATATTTTAGATTCTTCAAAGTAGCCACCCTTTGCTTTTTTTGATAACTCTGCAAACCCTTGGTGTTCTCTCAATGAGCTTCATGAGGTAGTCACCTGAAATGGTTTTACCTTCACAGGTGTGCTTTGTCAGGGTTCATTAGTGGAATTATTTCCCTTATTAATAAAAAAGCAAAGGGTGGCTACTTTGAAGAATCTAAAATATAAGACATGTTTTCAGTTATTTCACACTTTTTTGTTAAGTACATAATTCCATATGTGTTCATTCATAGTTTTGATGCCTTCAGTGAGAATCTACAATGTAAATAGTCATGAAAATAAAAAGGAAACACATTGAATGAGAAGGTGTCCAAACTTATGGCCTGTACTGTATTCTTGCGACCACTTCAATCTTGTAATTTAATAAAATATGACATGCAAATCCAACACAGACTTTATTTAATGATATTTTTTGGGGTTGTAAAACACACATTTGTGCGACAAGTGCAGATCATTGCTACGTTTCCACGTGGCCGGCTATTTTCATAATTTCAACCTCTCCGTTTTCAAAAATAACATCGTGCACAGCGGTCAGTTTTCGTTTACACGTACCCGTGTATATATGCAGCCGAGAGCACGCCAGACCTGTAGGCGGCGGTGTAAACGAGAAGCTCAAGCCCACGCTAGCCAATCAGAATCCAGAATATAGCAACGACAGCAACCAATCACTTCCTCTCTTTCTCTCTCTCGGCTGCCTAAACCTCCGTTTGTCTCAGTTTACGTGCAAACGAAGATTTCAAAAATCTCCACTCTGGCCGGAGTTTTTAGAAAGACTTCTCCGTTTGTGTGTAAACGAAGGGTTACAAACTAGCGATGCACGATATAATCGGCCGCCGATATAATATCGGCCGATATGGTAATTTTTTTAACACATCGGTATCGGTTCGATGTCAAATTTTTTTTTTTTTCTTGTGACAGTCATATTTTGCACACAGATAAAGGTGCCCAATATCAGTCATGTCGGAAAATAAATCACAAAAGTCAAAAAAAAAAAAAAAAAAAAAAAAACATTTGGTAAATAGTTCTTTATTTAATTATCATAAAAATGGGTTTTCTATACAGTAGATATCGACATCGGTAAATATAAGTATCGGCCATAACAGCAATATTAATATCGGTTATCGTATCGGCCACAATTTTCACATCGGTGCATCACTAGCACAAACGAAGGGAAATGTCTCCGTTTGTAAAAAAATAACCATGTACGTGTACACAGGGTCTAGGTCCGGAGCTGCTGAGTGGAGAGAAGGTAACGCAGGAGGAGGAGGAGGAGGAGGAAGAGGAGGGAAGCCTTTCTCATCCCGCCCTTTGTGTGACTTTTATCGGGACGGCTGACGCTCCCTTTATAATTTCACTAAGAGGAGGGAGGGAGGGAGGGAGGGAGGGAGGAAGAGGGGGATGATCGGGGCAGTGACAGACGCTCTGCTGGGGGCTCATGAAACATTGATGAGTTGGAGGAGGAGAAGAAAGAGGAGAAGAGAAGAGAAGGAGAGGATGAACACCTTTTTAGACGGACGAAAAAATTAAAAAAACGAGGGATGACAGCACAAAAAAATGTCCAAACCAAAAGAAATAGCCTTCTTTTCCAGACCGTTTTAGCCTAATCTCTCTTTCTTTCCCCCAAAACACACACACACACACACACACACACACACACACACACACACACACACACACACACACACACACACACACACACCCCTCAGGGGCTCCCAAACCACCAAGATGTCCCCCGATTGGCTGGCTCAGGACAGCACAGGAAAAGAGGGGGATGATGGGAGCAGTGGAGCAGACAGGCATGATGTTATTGTTTTTGTAAGCGTGGCTGTGTGTGTGTGTGTGTGTGTGTGTGTGTGTGTGTGTGTGTGTGTGAAAGTGTACGTTAGCGTGATCGGTGTTCAACTGTCATTTCTGCCCCAATCCATAAATCAATCAAATGCTAACCAAAGTTAGCATTCTAGCTCACCGCTAACTTCAAAACAAAGAATTGGAAGCTGCTATTGATAAAAAACAGCATTATATGTATAGGTTTATAATCTATAATTCAAACTCTTCCATTTAATATCATTATTGTTTATGACTTTAAACTTCTGAGTCTGTCAGATTTGAGCTTATACACTCAAATATACTGTACATGCCATCTACACCGCTGTCCTTCTATCATTATCTATTTGTACATCTAATGAATGTATAATGGCTCTTCATACACCCCTTTAACTCTCCATCTGTCTATTTTTCTATCAGTCTGTCCATCGATCTATCCAACTCTCTAATCATCTCGATTTTATCTTTCCGTCCATCGATCTTTCCATTTCTTTATCAATCCATCCACAAAATCTACCGATATATCCTTCTGTCCATGGATCTGGTTATCGATCTAGCCAACCATTTATCCATCCATCTTCCATCTATTCGACTCATTCTCATGCGTTTTTACAATATCGTACGAAAACCTATGCACAACATTTCATAGGATATTCTACGAAATTACACCTTCACAAAAGTGCTTGTTTTGGTGCTGACAGACTCAGATTATTATTCTAAGTGTCTGACAACATTATGGAAAGGATTTCTAAAGAGGTCGACCTTTCTGTTAAAGAGTAAGATCCTTTTTTTTTTTTTTTAAACCTAAAAACATGCGCAAAAATGTGTTTGCTAAACCCACCAGACTCCATGTAAATTAACCGTAATTTTAGCATCGTAAAATACACTTCATTCAAAGTCGACAGAAACAAAATAAAACTATGAAAAGCCGTTATGGGTCGTCTTTCCACTTTTCCAACATCACAACTCTAGTTTTGGTTGAAATAAACACAGTTTACAGATATACATGTCAAAATATGTTGGCTCTATACACGCTAAAAGTATTGTTTTTTTTTTTTAATGGGGTCTGGTGGGTTTAGCACTAGTGACTTCAGAGCTGTTTCTGGTTAAACAGAAAGGTCTTAAAGAGGTTTAAAAGGTCCATCTCGGTAGGGACCCTTTCCATAATTCTCCTTAACTTCTTCAGGACATGAACACCTGATTCCTGGGTGAAAGTCTTGTGTTTTCTCCTTAACTTCTTCAGGACATGAACACCTGTTTCCTGGGTGAAAGTCTTGGGTTTTCTCCCTAACTTCTTCCAGGACATGAAGAAAGCCCAGGATCTTCACGCTCTTATACAGCAGCAGTCAATGTGCTGCTGACAGTAATAAATACATACCAATTACAGAGCATTACTTTTCGGCGATACGTGTACGAATGGCTGAGAGATGACCCTCCACATCAGTCGGCATCTAACCTCCCATGAGTCGGTTCAGACGGCAGTTTGATGACTTGTTTACGTCCATAATTGCTCGACCTCTAACAGGGGAGGTTCGCTCGATACTTGGCCCCACTTAGTCTCCTCCCGCTCACATCTGGAGCTCTTTGCAGTGCAATAATCACCCACCGCTTACATATTCATCACCCCCCTGGGAATTTAAACCGGCGGTCTTTTAGGATACGAGGCGCTGCTCTGAACCACCTGAGCCACGCAGGAATTTATATCCTCCAGACGCGTCGCAACTGCCCTCATAAAAGCGATATTATTAATTATCTATTTATCTGCCCGGTGTGAGAAGGTGAAGGGCTGCTATGGGATCGTCAGGGTCTCAGCAAAGAAACTCCTTTAACTGTAAGTCAGGGTCTTCAAACTGTCTATGAAGATTGGTACAGACGCACATTAAAGATGCACTGTGACGCACAAAACCTACTCACACACACACACACACACACACACACACAGAGACACACACACAAACACACACAGAGACACACTCACATACACAGAGAGAGCGAGAGAGAGACACACACACACACAAACAAACACACAAATACCCGCACACACACAGAGACACACACAGACAGACACACACATACACACAGAGAGAGAGACACACACACACACACACAAACACACACTGATAGACACGCAGAGAGAGACACACACACACAGACAAACACACAGAGACACACATATACACACACACACAGACAGACAGACACACAGACAGAGGCAGGCACAAACACACACACACAGACACACACAGACGATGATAGTTTGTTGAAGGCTTGTACAGACGCACATTAAAATTGCACTGCCACACACACACACACACACACACACACACACACACACACACACACACACACACACACACACTCTGATAGGTTGACGAAAGCTTTGTGGATTCTTCAGGGAACTGGTCTATAAGATGTGTACAGACATTGAAGCTGCTCTGCGACACACTAAACCTCCTCCTTCAGAAGCCAAAAGTTGAGTCTTTTGACTTTTTTCAAAAGAGACGTAAACGCTAAATTATTCAACAGAACACACCAGCCTCTTCAGATGAGACTTCTGATATGAAAGAGTAAATACAGCATCCTGCAGAAGTTAAAACCACGTGCATACAAGTGTTCAAGCCACTTTTTATTGGGGCTTTGAGATTTTTGATACTTAAACAAAACAAACATTTCTGTAACAAATGTTTATGGGGCAAGTAACCATATTTAGTCACTTCTGCACACACTCAAAATGCCCTCCCCCTGCCTCCATTTGGAGTTGTGGAGTCATGTGGTTTTCTCTCAGCCAATTAGGGGAGATCAAGCTATCTGACAGATATTGACATCATGGCATCTGAACAATCAGCAGTGGCCTGGAGCACCTCAAACACAGCCATCTTGCAGAAATCATAAATATCGCTTTTTTGAACCTGGCTTCTCCCACAGCTATGGTAATAGCATCATAACTAAACTAGGGCTGCAACTAACGATTATTTTAATAATCGATTAATCTGTCGATTATTTTTTCGATTAATCGATAAATCGGATAAAAAAAAAAAAAAAAAAAAAAAAGCATTACTTTACATCAACTCAATACATACATACTTGTTGTTTTAGTTAATAGTTGTGTAAAGGTAAGTAACCCAAATAGCAGATACAGACAAGACAGACAGACAGAAAGACAGACACACACACACACACACACACACACACACACACATATTCATTAAATTATTACCATCATTGTAGTAAGTGCAAGTTTCATTTATACACCACACACTATTATATTTGTCAACAATAACTGATATGGGACAAAGCACATAATATATACATGACAACAGATTGAACAATTAATGGGCCAAAAAAGGCGAGTGAATAAAACCTTGTCTTTAGTCTTGCAAACTGTACCCCCCCTGCTTTATTACTGTTATTACCGAGCTAACGCTAGCTTGTCATGCTAGTCAGCTGGATAACGAGTAAACAGCAGCACCAGAAGAGCTACTGGAGGGACGGTACGTTCCTCCCTTCAGACCGGAACAGAAGGAGGATAGTGTAGTGACTTTACCCTGCTGTTGAACTCCCTTCCTCCTCATCAAGGACTCCAACATGTTTACGTTTTAGGTGCTGACTCATCACCGTGGTGCGCCCCTGCCATGCCGTGTCGCTTTTGCTTATCTTGTAATTAACACGTTTTTGATTTATTTAGTGTGAAATGCTCCCACACCTTGGATGACTCGGGTCGTACTGATTTCTCTGCCTCCGCCGAGTGTTTCAGAACAACGTTACGGGTCTCTCCGGTCTCTCTCCGTATTTCCTCTACCCCGCTCTGCTCTTTTTTCTTTTCTTTCGCTCCGCGCTGCTCCGCTCTGCGCTCAACTCAATTTGTTTTTTTTTTATCTCCGTGACTAGGTGGCGTAATAGTTGCGCGACACAACGAATCGATAATTAAATTCGTTGCCAACTTTTTTAGTAATCAAATTTTATCGATTTTATCGATTCGTTGTTGCAGCCCTAAACTAAACATGGTAAGTTGATGTAATTCACAAATTATTTGGTTGAATAGTTGTGTTAAAGATTGAGATTGTTGTTATTTGCACAGCATTTCTAAAAATTTGCTTAATGTTGGGCTGAAATCTAAATGCACCATATTTGATCATATGCCCCGTTCACCTAAGACTAGCATGAGTAGCACAAGTGTCCATTTTTAGACATATGTCTATGAATGTATGTTTTTTATTATAGTTAAATGGCATACATAGGTGCTTATTTTTAGCGTGAGGCCTAGTACTGTGTGAATTCATTTTAATTACTCAAAATTGGTTTGTGATAAAACACAACTATGAGTAAATATAAGTGGGCTACCAGTAATTATAATTGATTTTTCTGTTTTTATATTTTCTATGTCAATACTCTTTTTTTTTTTTTTTTCCAGTAGATCTAAATTACACTGTTACTGTTTTCCTTTGCCTTAATATTGACTTAAAAGCATATTCCTTTTGCAGCTGTCTGCTCGGCTCTTTTATGGGGAGAGGGATACCGTTGTTGTTCCTGTAAACCCTGCCAGAGATGATGATAGCTCAGAGGAAGAAGACAACGATGTGGCAGATCCTGACTTCCTTCCACGCACCCACAACCTGGACATTGATGGCCCTTCTGCCAAAAGGAAGTGCATGGGCCCTGCAGTGGAGGTGCTTGCAGATGAGGACCTGGGCGAAAATGATGACAATCAAGAGCTGGCACCAACAACAAAAAGGCCCACTAACAAAAGGAAGCCAGAACCCCAGGAACCCTCTAGAAGAAGGTTGATCTGGACAACCCACCCCTGCCTGAATGCCAGCACATTCCCCCTGACTTCATGCAAAGTCCATTTGATTATTTCAGAAGGTACTTCAGTCGTAATAAGTAATCTCGCACATAACATATCAAACCAACCCAGATGAACATCCACACCCCTTTGCCACCACTGAGTTAGAAATTATGAGCCACAAAGTTCATAATTTCATCATCAATGGTGGCAAAGGTGGTGTTGATGTTCATCCGGGTTGCATATAAGTTGGTTTGATATGTTAGGTGCGAGATTACTTCACAACTGAAGTGCCTGCTGAAATAATCAAATGGACTTTGGATGAAGTCGGGGGTGGGTTGTCCAGGTCAACCTTCTTCTAGAGGGTTCCTGGGGTTCTGGCTCCCTTTTGTTGGTGAGCCTCTTTGTTGTTGGTGCCAGCTCTTGATTGTCATCATTTTCGCCCAGGTCCTCATCTACAAGCACCTCCACTGCAGGCCCCATGCACTTCCTTTTGGCAGAAGGGCCATCAATGTCCAGGTTGTGGGAGCGTGGAAGGAAGCTATCATCATCTCTGGCAGGGTTTACAGGAACAACAACGGTATCCCTCTCCCCATAAAAGAGCCGAGCAGACAGCTGCAAAAGGTATATGCTTTTAAGTCAATATTAGGCCAACTCTGATTTTTAGAAATGCTATGCAAATAACAACAATCTCAAATTTTTAACACGACTATTCAACCAAATAATTTGTGAGTTAAATCCACTTACCATGTTTAGTTATGGTGTTAAGAGTTTTTCTTGTATGACAGTCAAGCCAGTATCAGTAGCCTACCTCAAGACAGAGATGTCTCTAAATAAATGTTCCTTGCAGGTTGTGTGTGTTTTTCACATAATTTTTAATTTTTAAATTCACTCTGGGTAATTTTTGTTCACCCTAGACGGGCAAGTGCTCATATATGGTAACTTCATTGACCTTGATTTGCAATGCAAACATGAAAAATATTGATAACTTTTTTTTTTTTTTTTTTTTTTTTAATGTCCTGTACCATCCCCCATTACCTTTCTGAGGTTACAATTTAGAATTTCCAAAGATTTCAATGAGTGCCCTATAAAAGGGTTTAAGAATGCAGTTCAGTTTATTTGGGAACTAGGGATTGACCGATATGGATTATTTAGATTTTCTTGAGCCGATATTTGGAGCCGATGCTGCTTTTGCTCCCTCAATTTACATCATAAAAATGTAAAACCCTGCCACACTGGATCAGAATCTGCTCTGCCATTTCTTTAAAAATAATCAACAAAAACACTGATGAGTGTCACTTCTGCAATCATCTTACATTCATATATCACCCAAATTATGTGTGCAGTGTGCATCATACGAATGGGTGCACTGCATATGGTTAACTGTGCTTCATCAACATCTACAGCACAGCCTTGGTGATGCATTGCTTGCTGAAATATTATAAGACAGATATATAATCAGGTCATCACAATACATTTAAATAATTTAAGAAAACAATAAACCTGAAAAAAAATCGGCAAATGCCGATACACGAAAAAACGCAAATATCGGCCCAAAATATCGACCAGTAGGGCTGGGCGATATGGAGAGAAACGATATTGTAGCGTTGACTATCGGTGCATTCACAAAATATTTACACAATGAAATTTTAGATAAATAATCATCAGTAATGTGAATATAATGACTAAGTGGGGAAAATGTGAATAATAGAACAGCTAGAACAGTCCGGTAAGTTCAGAAAACAACATTGTAATGCAGCCTTTAAAACCAGGAAAAGACACTTATGCCATATCACGATATCCAAAATATTAGACGATATCTAGTCTCATATCACTGTATCAATATAATATCGATATATTGCCCAGCCCTATCAGCCAGCCGATAAAATCGGTCTATCACTTCTGGGGACGTTATTTTTTAGGAGACAAGGCTCATCAACAAGGCTTCAAATCCTATAGACTCCCTTCAACAGTCCAGCTTTCTTCCACCACTGCATATAGATTAAATCCACCCACGGTCTCAGCACTTTAATCGATTTATGATCCTATAAAAAGATAACGCACGAGAGAATCCGCCCTTCTCCTAACAACTCAAACCATCAGCGATAAGACCTTCGATGAACCCATGGGCCCTATTTTAACGATCTAAGCGCACGCAGTGATAGGTGTGTTTTGGGCGTAACGTGTAATAAACCAATCAGAGATATCATCATAATCAAAACGTCGAGTCAAAGCCACATTTCCTCCTCCCTCTGGCCTCGGGCCAGCGAGCTAATTTTAGATCCGAGGGACGACGCTGAAGGTTTTCTGGGCATCGGCACGCCGATCGGTAAACCGCCTCCATTAACCTTCGTCTAAACTCAGCCTGCCGATAAATTTCCCCTTGAGGGTTTCTCCGCGGAAAACTATTCTGGTTTTTAAAAAACACCTTTTTATTGACGATGAAGGACATCCTTTGAGAGCTTCCAATGGTCCGGGAAGTGTAAAATAGTTTGCTCGTTGTGCTTAATGAGCTCGTTCCGAAGGTTGCTGGCCAAAAGCAGACGAGTTAGGACAAAGTCTTTCGAGTGCAAGAATATAAATTAATTCTTTTATCGAAAGTGTTTTAACTTGCCGTTTTATCTGCTGGTTCGGAAATGCCACCGAGTCACAGAAAAAGACAGTTACAACTGCCGGCAAGTTACTCTGGATAACACTACAGAGCACTGAACACATTTACAAAGACAGACAGAGGTTAGGGTGAGGGTTAACCTTCACAGATCTCCCAATTCGATTAGGATTATCATGTCAGCAATTCGATATCTCGATGCGTCAAATACATGTTTCTATTAAAGCCATGTAGGATATTTAATTCATAGCTTTTCAAGCTTCAAAAACCAAACACTCTGTAGTGCTCTAATACTAAATAACTTGGATACATAAAACTATACAGCACTGAGCACATGGCACTTCCTCAATGTGCAAAACACATACCAGAATATGCAAACAGAAATGTTGTTAGGCCTACATGAAACTGTAAACAGAAATAATCGATTATGAGCATCGTCCAGCATCGTCCACGATTCCATGATTCGATTATTTGATTAATTACAACACCTCTAGTGTGACTACACACACCCCCCCTGGCATCTCATTTTAAAACTACTGCCATCTAGGCCTCTTTTCTGCCCACCCCCCAACCCCTTCTGACCAACAACAGATCCAAATTCTCTTCAGTAACACAAGCCATAAAAGCCTTAAATCAGTCAGAATAAGACCGATGTCCAGCTGGCCTGGTCATAACCAAGAGTGTTTAGTGTATTGTAGTGTGTGGTGTATGTTCTTCATGTTAGGTCTGTCGGTGTCTGATGTAGGGACTATTTATTTGTGTCATATGTCTGATGTCCTGTCATGAAGTGCCTTGCGACTGTGCCGCAAACCCAACTGCCCCCCGGGGACAATAAAGTAATCTACTACTACTACTACTACTTTTAAAATCGTAAAAAATCGTCATCTCTACTCGCAAGAATTCAAACTGTTTCCCAAGTATACTCACAGTAACACAGAGATTAAAAGTGATTCAAATGATTAAAAAAAGTGACTACGTTTACATGCACATAGTCTATATCCACGACATTCCCCTTCAGGGAGTGCTCTGCTGCCACACACACACACACACACACACACACACACACACACACAAGGAGAAGATTCCTGATTGGTCCATCTGAGCTTTCATTTTCTCAAAGGCAGAGCAGGATACCCAGGGCTCGGTTTACACCTATCACCATTTCTAGCCACTGGGGGACCATAGGCAGGCTGGGGGAATATTCATATTAATGTTAAACAAACCTCATAAAGTGACATTTTCATGCCATGGGACCTTTAAGTTTGTGAAAAATGAGAAAAGTGAAAGACTAAGAGGAAAAGAAATAACCTTCCAACATACATACAGTACATATGGGTGTTTAAGTTTGAAACTGCGGTGTGCTTTAGTTGTGTTTGCATGTATGGCAAGGGGAACTAGTTTGCATGCTTCAGTGAAAGTTAAAGAGTAAACAGGAGACGTTATCTTAGAGTAAGTGCAAAGTCCAGCGGGTGTTGGGCAAAACCAGCCTGTCTTCATTCATTCATTCTTTAAACTAGCCAGAGAGACAGAGAGAACTATTTCATCCCTCAGATGTTTGATGAAGATATTGTGTATGTTTCTAGTCCAACATGATCTTTAAATGCGGGTTTTTCCTTTCTCAAAATCAAGGGTCTAAACCAGAGATCTTCAACAGGCGGTCCGGCACTCCTAGGGGGGTCCTTAAACTGCAGACATGCAGAAAAGGCAGTTGGACTGATCAGTCCAAAATGGTCCTAGGGCAGGGGTGTCCAAACCTATTTTAAAGAGTGCCAGATTTGATAATGCAAAGACGCCCGGGGAGGGCCAATGGTCCCAAAGTTACGTACAAATGCACTGTTCTATAGAATGGCATAATGCTACCAAATCTACCCCCACTCAGGCGTGAACATGTTTAAAAAACAGAACCAATTCTGCCTTACTTTGACTTTTTTTTTTTTTAAATAATGTCATAATGTATACTTTATTAATCCCGCAAGCGGAAATTACAATGTTTTCACTCTGTTATTACACACAGGCCTGAATTACACACACATGCTCAGTGCCTCTACATGCACTAATGGAGAGTGGGGTTCGATTCCCACTGCATACATCAACCAATGTGTCCCTGGGCAAAACACTTAACCCTAACCCTAGTTGCTCCAGAGGCGTGCCACCTCTGATATATAGCAATCGTAAGTTGCTTTGGATAAAAGCGTCAGCTAAATGTAATGTAATGTAATAATGGAGAGATGTCAGAATGAGGGAACAGTTGGGGGTTCGGTGCCTTGCTCAAGAGGTGAGGAAGTGAACTGGCACCTTTCCAGCTACCGATCCAAACGGGGACTTTGTAAGCAACTCTCCGGTCCGGTTTACAACAAATGACTCTTGCCTTTCACAAAGGCAACGTGAGCCGTACTTTGTTGTAATTTTGCTAGTCTTAGATTTGGTAAAAGTATGTTGTGTGCAGAAAGTTTCCTGTGTGCACGAGGGGCTAACTAAATCCCCCGTGTCTCTTTAAGAGGCTCTAGAGTTTGTGAATCATTATCTAGAAATGAATAACTCACTCACTCATTCCCCCGTTAATAAAATATGATTAGTGGGACATTCCTCGGCCAACACCCGAGGCCTGGCTGAAGGGACAGCGCTCACACCTATCTGACAGAATCTGGGTGGGACAGCTGACTGATAAACGGTGATGTCACCAGCTCCCTGCCCCCCCCGCCTTTCAGCAAGGCACTAAACCGGGGCCAGCCCGTGGCAGAGGCAGAAGCAGCATAGGCAAATGCAAGGGAGGCGCCACCACACCAAATGCCAAAAAACGTTGGAAAATAGCGGCAAAAAACTACCAAAAGCTACTACGTCCTACATTCAAATGTGGCTCAAAACTCAACTTTGTTCAGCGTTATCTACAAGCAAATCCTGTCTCCTTTTTCTACGTACACACCCGATGTTTGATGACAAAACAGCCTGAAATTCACAGAGAAAGGACGAAAACTAGACCCCTGATAGACACCAGTAGAGATGCACAGATTGCAACTTTCTAGGCCGATTCAGATTTCCAATTTTCTTTGAGTTTGGACTGTGATTGGTCGACTGGTCCTGTGTGTTGATAGTGGGTGTTTCAAGCAGCCTACTGTGGGGAGTAGCAACATGCTAGTTCACTGACATCAGCTCTGCTAATAAACTCAGACATATTTTTGTTACAATGACGGGGTTATCTGTTTCTAAAGAGTCTATATGTCGATAACCTTTTGAAATGATCACTTCACCAGCAAGCGGTACTTTGTGGGGAGTTGTGCTAAAGTTAGCTTTGCTAACATAACAAAAGACACCAGTAGAGATGAACAGATTACAACTTTCTAGGCCGATTTCAATTTCCGATTTTCTTTGAGTTAGGCCGGCCGATACCGATTTTAGCCGATTCCGATTAAATTTTTTCTAACCACATTACAGCACATGCAAATGTTCATTTTCTATCTTTTCTTTAATAGAACATTTTGCACAGAACATAGAACATGTTTTGAACAGATAATGGATCACTATAAAGTAGAGCTATATAAATTACTCCTGGTGTGGGAAACTCAGAGACACCTTGCAAACAGTGGCGTAGCTACGGCGCGGAGTTGACGCAAAAGCATAAAAAAAAAAAGCCTTTACATGTTACGTTCTTCTTTACAGATGAAATAAATGTCAGACTGTGTGCATTTACGGTAGGTTTCCACACAGCGAAACGCCACGCGAATTGGGGCCAGCAAACGTTTGCCTCGAGGGCGTGGTCGCGAAAACAACACGCAAGAAAAAACTGTCCCGGGCTGTCGGAAGACAGAGGGCGGTATCATAGTGTCGTATAAATCACAATTTGTGTTGATATAGGTACCAGTGTTTAATCACGTACAAATGTTCATGCTACAGCGCTGATAACCTCCGCCATCTCGGTCAGACTTTTGTTGTAACTCCCGCCTTACAAACACAAACACACGGACCTGATTGGTTCACGATTGGTCCTCGTTTGAATAACGTTTAACTTTCGTCAACTTTGTTTCGCATCCCCTCTGCGATTCGCTCTCATCTCGCCCAATCAGGGCGACTTATCGTCTCCATTCAACCTCAACAAGAAGCTAAGCGACATTTTGCTGTCTGGAACCCTACTGTTATGCATTATACAATTAGCTTTTAGAAATGCCTCATGATGTATTGTCCCTAGAAAGTCCCTAGAAAATTGCAATACTATCGAATCGCGATAAAAACCCAATCGGTATCATCCGTGTATTGTGACAGAATCGAATCGGGACAAGCCCCCAAAAGATATGTTGCACGAACATGTCACAAAAACCATCAGACGTCTCTCCTTCACATTCATTCCTTCCTTTTCTTTCTTCTAGGGCCGTGCTCGATTGAAGAAATTCTTAGCCGACTAACACTCATTCAACTGCATCGACTAATCGACTAGTTGATTTAAATCGACAGATCTGTAAATCTGAGTTTCTCCACAAAGAGTCGTGCTAAAAGCACCATTTTGATTCTTGTGTTTACCAGAGATGTGCTCGTACGTTTCTTGGAAATAAGTGATTCAGCATGAAGAAAAAAGGCATCAAACATGACTAATCGATATGGGTGGGAATCACCAGAGGCCTCATGATACGATATCATCATGATACCTATGTCACGATTACGATATTATAGCGACTTTAAACACATTGCAATATTCTGC
>NC_041347.1:32022112-32029612 GCF_004354835.1 Perca flavescens
TCCAAACATCCTGAGACTATCTGAGCTCTAATATTAGAGCCTGTCGTGGAGATGTTCTTCCTGTCTGAGCCCCGCAAGCACTTCCTGTTTGATCCCACTGTACGTACACACACACACACACACACACACACACACACACACACACACACACACACACACACAGAGAGAGAGACACACAAACAGACAGAGAAAGACACACACACATACACACACACACACACACACACACACACACACACACACACACACACAGAGACACACACACACACAGACACAGAGAGACACACACACACACACAGACACAGACAGACAGAGACACACACACACACACACACACACACACAGACAGAGACACACACACACACACACACACACACACACAGACAGACACACACACACACACACACACACACACACACACACACACACACACACACACACACACACACACACACACACACACACACACACACACACACACACACACACACACTACTATTATTATTATTATTATAACTAATTCTATTTTTTTCTACTTTATGTGTATGTTTTCTCCTATGTCTACTTAATGTGCATTTCTGTTATTCTGATGTGTGTAAATGTTTCTCTTGAACTCCATAGAGAGCATCCTGATCAACACGGCACAGGAGATCGTTGGTTGTCCTCTTCCCTCGTTAGAGGAAATCGCCAACTTAAGAATGCTCTCAAAAACCACCAAGATGACAAAAGACTCCCCCTGGTCACCCACTGCTTGAGCTCTTGCCCTCAGGGAGAGGCTACAGATGTCTAAAAACAAGGACTAGTAGATTCAGGAATAGCTTCTTTCCCAAAGTCTTAAATTATGAAGCTAAACTTCTTCTTTTTAATGATGCGATTTGCACAGTTAGTTACTCAGCGCTTTATCATTTTAGAATATTTATTAACCACTTAGTGTAAGACTGGGCAAGTTGGGTTCTTATGCTTTTGTATTATGGTATGATTGGGATGTGCTGGTAGGAAAGACGTGATGGTACGAATGGTGTGTGTGTGTGTGTGTATGTGTGTGTGTATCTGTGTGTACCCGTTTTACTATATTCGTGGGGTCCAAAAACCGGGGACTACAGTATACTTGTGGGGTCTGCACAGCCTCGTGGGGACCAAAATGCTGGTCCCCACAAGTTTAAAGGGCTGTTTGAGGGTTAAGACTTGGTTTTAGGATTAGGGTTAGAATTAGGTTATGGTTAGGGTGAGGGTAAGGGTTAAGGTTAGGCATTTAGTTGTGATGGTTAAGGTTAGGGTAAGGGGATAGGGAATGCATTATGTCAATGACATGTGTGTGTGTGTGTGTGTGTGTGTGTGTGTGTGTGTGTGTGTGTGTGTGTGTGTGTGTGTGTGTGTGTAATGAATGTGTTGTCAGATTAGTTTCACATATATATTGTATGTTTTATAATGATGCACCTTGATGATGTTTACATACATATTGTATGTTTTATAATGATGAACCTTGATGATGTTTTACATAGATACTATATGTTTTATAATGATGCACCTTACTGTTAGAGTGGCTCTACAATCTCATTGTATGTAAATGCAATGACAATAAAGGCATTCATTCATTCATCTAGCACAGGAATTTCCCCATGAAGTCTATCTTATCTTATATTATATTATGTTATGTTATGTTATCCATCCATCCATCCATCTTCGTCCACTTATCCGGTGTCGGGTCGCGGGGGGAGCAGCTCCAGCAGGGGACCCCAAACTTCCCTTTCCCGAGCAACATTAACCAGCTCCGACTGGGGGATCCCGAGGCGTTCCCAGGCCAGGTTGGAGATATAATCCCTCCACCTAGTCCTGGGTCTTCCCCGAGGCCTCCTACCAGCTGGACGTGCCTGGAACACCTCCCTAGGGAGGCGCCCAGGGGGCATCCTTACCAGATGCCCGAACCACCTCAACTGGCTCCTTTCGACGCAAAGGAGCAGCGGCTCTCTCCGAGCTCCTCACGGATGACTGAGCTTCTCACCCTATCTCTAAGGGAGACGCCAGCCACCCTCCTGAGGAAACCCATTTCGCCGCTTGTACCCTGGATCTCGTTCTTTCGGTCATGACCCAGCCTTCATGACCATAGGTGAGGGTAGGGAAAAACTGACCGGTAGATCGAGAGCTTTGCCTTCTGGCTCAGCTCTCTTTCGTCAAACGGTGCGATAGATTGAATGCAATACCGCACCCGCTGCGCCCGATTCTCCGACCAATCTCCCGCTCCATTGTCCCTCACTCGCGAACAAAACCCCAAGGTACTTGAACTCCTTCACTTGGGGTAAGGACTCATTCCCTACCTGGAGAAGGCATTCCATCGGTTTCCTGCTGAGAACCATGGCCTCCGATTTAGAGGTGCTGATCCTCATCCCAACCGCTTCACACTCGGTTGCGAACCGATCCAGTGAGTGCTGAAGGTCGCAGGGCCGATGATGCCATCAGGACCACATCATCTGCAAAGAGCAGCGATGAGATCCCCAGCCCACCAAACTGCAACCCCTCCCCACCCCGACTACGCCTCGATATCCTGTCCATAAATATTACAAACAGGATTGGTGACAAAGCGCAGCCCTGGCGGAGGCCAACCCTCACCTGAAACGAGTCCGACTTACTACCGAGAACCCGGACACAGCTCTCACTTTGGTCATACAGAGATTGGATGGCCCTGAGTAGAGACCCCCTCACCCCATACTCCCGCAGCACCTCCCACAGTATCTCCCGGGGACCCGGTCATACGCCTTCTCCAAATCCACAAAACACATGTAGACCCGGTTGGGCATACTCCCAGGCTCCCTCCAGGATCCTTGCGAGAGTGAAGAGCTGGTCCGTTGTTCCACGACCAGGACGGAATCCGCATTGTTCCTCCTCAACCCGAGGTTCGACTATCGGCCGAACCCTCCTTTCCAGCACCTTGGAGTAGACTTTACCAGGGAGGCTGAGAAGTGTGATACCCCTATAATTGGCACACACCCTCTGGTCCCCCTTTTTAAAGAGGAACCACCACCCCAGTCTGCCACTCCTTTGGCACCGTCCCAGACTTCCACGCAATGTTGAAGAGGCGTGTCAACCAGGACAGCCCCTCCACACCCAGAGCCTTGAGCATTTCTGGACGGATCTCATCAATCCCGGGGCTTTGCCACTGTGTAGTTGTTTGACTACATCAGTGACTTCCGCCTGGGAAATCGACGACAATCCCCGTTATCCTCCAGCTCTGCCTCTAACATAGAGGGCGTATTAGTCGGATTCAGGAGTTCCTCAAAGTGCTCCCTCCACCGCCCTATTACCTCCTCAGTGGAGGTCAACAGTGTCCCATCCTTACTGTACACAGCTTGGATGGTTCCCCGCTTCCCCTTCCTGAGGTGGCGAACAGTTTTCCAGAAACACCTTGGTGCCGACCGAAAGTCCTTCTCCATGTCTTCTCCAAACTTCTCCCACACCCGCTGCTTTGCCTCTTTCACGGCAGAGGCTGCAGCCCTTCGGGCCCTTCGGTGCCCTGCAACTGCCTCCCGGAGTCCTCCGAGATAACATATCCCGGAAGGACTCCTTCTTCAGTCGGACGGCTTCCCTGACCACTGGTGTCCACCACGGTGTTCGTGGGTTACCGCCCCTTGAGGCACCTAAGATCCTAAGACCACAGCTCCTCGCCGCAGCTTCAGCAATGGAAACTTTGAACATTGTCCACTCGGGTTCAATGCCCCCAGCCTCCACAGGGATGCACGAAAAGCTCCGCCCGGAGGTGTGAGTTGAAAGTCTGTCGGACAGGGGCCTCCTCCAGATGTTCCCAATTTACCCGCACTACACGTTTGGGCTTACCAGGTCTGTCCAGAGTCTTCCCCACCCCTGACCCAACTCACCACCAGATGGTGATCGGTTGACAGCTCTGCCCCTCTCTTCACCCGAGTGTCCAAAACATACGGCCTCAGATCAGATGAAACGATTATGAAATCGATCATTGACCTTGGCCTAGGGTGCTCTGGTACCAGGTACACTTATGAGCATCCCTATGTTCGAACATGGTGTTCGTTATAGACAATCCATGACTAGCACAGAAGTCCAACAACAAACAACCACTCTGGTTTAGATCAGGAGGCCGTTCCTCCCAATCACGCCTCTCAGGTGTCTCCATCATTGCCCACACGTGTGCGTTGAAGTCCCCCAGCAGAACAATGGAGTCCCCCACTGGAGCCCCATGCAGGACTCCAGTCAAGGTCTCCAAGAAGGCCGAATACTCCGAACTCCTGTTTGGTGCATATGCACAAACAACAGTCAGAGTTTTCCCCCACAACCCGCAGGCGTAGGGAGGCGACCCTCTCCACACGGGGTAAACTCCAACACAGCGGCGCTCAGCCGGGGCTTGTGAGTATCCCCACACCCGCCCGGCGCCTCACACCCTGGGCAACTCCGAGAAGAAAAGAGTCCAACCCCTATCCAGGAGTATGGTTCCAGAACCCGAGACTGTGCGTGAGGTAAGCCCCACCAGATCTAACCGTGGCGCTCCACCTCCCGCACCAGTTCCGCTCCTTCCCCCACAGAGAGGTGACGTTCCACGTCCCCAGAGCCAGCGTCTGCCGCCCGGGTCTGGTCCGTGAGGCCCCTGACCTTCACTGCCACCCATGTGGCATCGCACCCGACCCCAACGGTTCCTCCCACAGGTGGTGGGCCCATGGGCTGGAGAGATGGGAGCCACGTAGCTTGTTCGGGCTGTGCCCGGCCGGGCTCCGTGGCAAACCCGCCACCAGGCGCTCGCCCGACGAGCCCGCCGTCTGGGCCTGGCTCCAGACGGGGCCCCGGGCTTCCTCCGGGCAGGGTCACTCCATCTCTACCTTGCTTCTTCATTGGGGTTTTTGAACCATTCTTTGTCTGGCCCCTCACCTGAGACCACTTTGCCTTGGGAGACCCTACCAGGAGCACAAAGCTCCAGACAACACAGCCCTCAGGTTCACAGAGACACACAAACCTCTCCACCACGATAAGGTGATGGTTCACGGAGACTGTTATGTTATGTTATATTATATTATATTATCTTATGTTATGTAGGGAATAGGGATGGAGTGAATGAGGGAACAGTTTTCAAACACAGCTTATAAAACGCTTTTCTTCACTGATTAGAAGTCACTGACCTTCGCCTTTCCCTTTCTAAATCCCAAACCCAGCTCCACCCAGAAGTAGTTTCCCTTTGACTCCCCAACTACAACGCTACAGTAGATTATTCACCGACAGAACGAGAGCAGAGGTCACACAGACAACCGGGAAACAAGCCTCCCGTTGTTCTCGGCTCACATTTGACTCATTTTCTAAAATGTTTCTACATCACAACATTTGGGTTGGTTCCCTACGACGCTCTTCACAAGTAAAATAAATGATCCGTTCACTACTTTTATTGAATTTAGGAGTTTTTTTATTTCTTTTATAGCGTTTGAAAAAAAATAAAAGAACGAGAAAGTGTCAAAAAATTCCGGAAAAAGCTGCAGAACCGCAGCGAAAAAGATCAATGAAAACATCAGTAAAGCACCGGGAAAAACATCTATAAAAACATCGTAAAAAGGGACTGAAAACTTTGGAGGAAAAAAGGAGAAAAAGACTGGGAAAAGTGAGAAATATAAAAAAAAAAAAAAAAATATAAAATAAAAGTTGCATCTTGCATGGTCGACAGGAAGACAACACAAGGGTTAAAGTGCCCATATTATGAAAAAAAATCCCTTTTTCTGGGATTTGGGGTGTTATTTTTTGTCTCTGGTGCTTCCACACACACACACACACTTTGAATTAATCCATCCATGGTGTTCTGAGTGAGATCTGGTTTCTGAATGTGTCCTGCCTTCAGTCTCCTGGTGAGCTGGTCAACATCTGCACGGCTTTCTACGTCACTAGCTGAGACAAGGGGCCTAGGGGGCTAACCGTTAGCATGATAGCTCGTTCTCAATGGCAAAACACTGCTACGACACACACAAGTTCACCCTAATCTACAAAATAAATTGTAAAGAACTACTTCCATGTCCCTGTTCTGCAGGTACTGCACACAAAGTGTGAAGTGTGCCCTCATTTAGAAGAAGTCTCCCGGCTAATCCTGCCTCGTACTGACTGAAGTTGGAGAAACAGCTAGCTAGCTCATGTAGTCTTACCTAGCTACTGAGCATGTAGTCTTACCTAGCTACTGAGCATGTAGTCTTACCTAGCTACTGAGCATGTAGTCTTACCTAGCTACTGAGCATGTAGTCCTTACCTAGCTACTGAGCATGTAGTCTTACCTAGCTACTGAGCATGTAGTCTTACCTAGCTACTGAGCATGTAGTCTTACCTAGCTACTGAGCATGTAGTCTTACCTAGCTACTGAGCATGTAGTCTTACCTAGCTACTGAGCATGTAGTCTTACCTAGCTACTGAGCATGTAGTCTTACCTAGCTACTGAGCATGTAGTCCTTACCTGGCTACTGAGCATGTAGTCTTACCTGGCTACTGAGCATGTAGTCTTACCTAGCTACTGAGCATGTAGTCTTACCTAGCTACTGAGCATGTAGTCCTTACCTAGCTACTGAGCATGTAGTCCTCACCTAGCTACTGAGCATGTAGTCCTTACCTAGCTACTGAGCATGTAGTCTTACCTAGCTACTGAGCATGTAGTCTTACCTAGCTACTGAGCATGTAGTCTTACCTAGCTACTGAGCATGTAGTCTTACCTAGCTACTGAGCATGTAGTCTTACCTAGCTACTGAGCATGTGCGACTGACAACAAAGATGTTACAGCAGTTGCGAGGTCTCACTCTGTAGCTAAAACAGACAGCTCAACACACAGGGTGAAAAGATGAACTGCAGCAATGTGCAGTACGACAGAAACATGGTGTTTTTTGGAAAATTAAACCATGTAAACCTTCTAATTACGAACCTACTAATTATGAACCTGAAAAAAAAATATGAGTACGGTGCATCCCAACAATATATAATAGGAAAATAGGTTTTTATGTCATTTTGACACAAATACATATTAATCAATGACATTTTGATGTCTGAAAGGATCGAGGGTCGCGCATAAATGCAGATTTATAAATGTAATTTAAACAAATAACAAATATTTCTCGACTTTTCAAATATTGCACCTGGAAATATGCTGTAGCCGTTGTCTCAACACTTACAAACCGAAAGGTAGCGGTGTGAACGTAGCCTTTAAAGTGAAGAAGAGACGACAGATGGGCCAGACTTGTCTGCAGCAGACAGAAACTTTATGTTCTGTTGACTATCGGTGCATGACAACACGTTCTGTGCCGAGCGTCACGCTGCGTTTCCTCCCGTCAGCTGGCTTCCTCGTGGCTCGGCACCCCCCCCAAACAAACTGAACGCACCATTCATACAAGCCAGAGAAGAAGAGGCAGAAGAGGTATTCAACAGTTAGAAGTCTGTACGTCTCATCAGGAAAATGTAGTTAAGGTATTTAAAGTAAAGAAGAATCTTCCCATTGTAGAAAGAGTAAAGGATCCAAACAGTCCTGAT